>NC_074682.1:60563771-60608771 GCF_029448725.1 Salvelinus fontinalis | reverse complement strand
CACTTCTTACGTCTTCCCCTGGATGCCTTTACGTGATGACGATTCCAACGGGGTCGATTGCGCGTTCACAGGCCCTACAAATCAAAAAACCCTGAAGCTAGTCATTCTTTGGGAGCTGCGTCATGAGCCTAGAGGACCCCGGCGCGCACCTGTTCCAAGCGTTAGTTTAGCCTGTTATATTTCTCCGGTCATCTTTTCACTCGTTATAGGAGTTAAAAACATCATAAGGTAGTTAATTTAAAGCGTTTTATAGCAATTTATATCCGTTTAGTGCGATTTTGGGACATTTATTTTTGCAACGATGTGAAAAGTTGGGCACGCTTTTCAGTTCATCCCGAACGCAGTTGACATTTCCACATGGCAAGAGGACAGCTTTCCACCAAAAGACGATTTCTCCCAAGAAAGGATCCTTTGCCCAAGATACTGATGGAAGAACAGCTCAAGGTAGGACATTTTTATTATGATAAATCGTGTTTCTGTCGAAACATTTTAGTGGCTTAGGACGCCATGTTTTTTGACGTAGCTTCGCTTGGCGCAAACTGTATTGAAAAGTAAGGATAATTTAAAAAATGTAATAACGCAATTGTATTAAGAATTAAATTGTCTATCAATCCCTGTCCACCCTATATTTTTTAGTCACGTTTATGAGTATTTATGTATAAGAGTAGATCACTGTCTAAGTGGCGCAAGGACATTTTCTGACCAGCCTGTCTACATTTCACATTGTCTAACCATGATTTTGGTGGCTAAATATAAACATTTTCGATCAAACTGTATATGCATGTTGTAATGTGATGTTACAGGAGTGTCATCGGAAGAATTCTGAGAAGGTTAGTGAAAAAATTAATATCTTTTGGCGATGTTGACTTTTATCGCTCACTTTGGCTAGAATCAATGCTGGGCTGCTAATTGCTATGTGCTAAGCTAATATAACGATTTATTGTGTTTTCGCTGTAAGACACTTAGAAAATCTGAAATATTGTCTGTATTCACAGGATCTGTGTCTTTCGATTCGTGTATGCTGTGTATTTTTACGAAATGTTTGATGATTAGTAGTTAGGTAAACACGTTGCTCATTGTAATTATTCTAGTCCATTTGTGATGGTGGGTGCAATTGTAAACTATGCCATCTACCTGAAATATGCACTTTTTTCTAACAAAACCTATCCCATACCATAAATATGTTATCAGACTGTCATCTAATGAGTTTTTTTGTTGGTTAGGGGCTATAAATATCTTAGTTTAGCCGAATTGGTGATGGCTACTGGTGTTGGTGGACAAATAAAAGATGGTGGATTATGCTAATGTGTTTTTAGGTAATAGATGTACATCTTTACATATTGTGTCTTCCCTGTAAAACATTTTAAAAATCGGAAATGTTGACTGGATTCACAAGATCTGTGTCTTTCATTAGCTGTATTGGACTTTAATGTGTGAAAGTTAAATATTTAAAAAAAATATTTTTTTTGAATTTCGCGGCACTGGTTTTTCAGTGGGGGGGGGGGGGGTGTGCCGCTAGCGCCACGCTGATCCTAGACAGGTTTTAAGATGCATTAAAATAACTGAGTTTTGACATATTTTTATTTGGTCATTCACGCTGGGAGTAATATACTGTAGTTCAAGTCAATGAAACGGACAGGAAGTACTCAGGAAGTACTCAGGAAGTATTCAGGAAGTATTCAGGAAGTACTCAGGAAGTACTCAGGAAGTACTCAGGAAGTATTCAGGAAGTACTCAGGAAGTACTCAGGAAGTACTCACAGCCCTGGACTTGTTCCACATGTTGTTGTGATACAGACTGAATTAAAAATGGATTAAAACATATCTTTTTTCTCACCCATCTATCAACAAAACCCCATAACGACAGTCTAAACATGTTTTTAGACATTTTTGCTAATTTTTTAAAAAGGAAATACTAAAATATATAATTTCAGACAAATAGAGATATTAGAGGCATTTAAATGTTATGATGCAGGAGGGCAGGAGAGTGTCCAGGGCAGTGTTCAAAATGGTACCCTACTCCCTATATAGTGCACTACTTTACTTTAGACCATCTCAACCCCCCCCCCCCCCCCCCCCCCACCACCACAGTATGACCATCTTAACCCCCCCCCCCCACCACCACATCTTGACCCCCCCCACCACAGTATGACCATCTTAACCCCCCCCCACCACCACGGTATGACCATCTTAACCCCCCCCCCCCCCCCACCACAGTATGACCATCTTAACCCCCCCCCCTACCACCACATCTTGACCCCCCCCCACCACAGTATGACCATCTTAACCCCCCCCCCCCCACCACGGTATGACCATCTTAACCCCCCCCCCCCCCCCCACCACAGTATGACCATCTTAAACCTCCCCCCCCCCCACCACAGTATGACCATCTTAACCCCCCCCCCCCACCACAGTATGACCATCTTAAACCACCCCCCCACCACAGTATGACCATCTTAAACCTCCCCCCCCCCCACCACAGTATGACCATCTTAACCCCCCCCCCCACCACAGTATGACCATCTTAAACCACCCCCCCACCACAGTATGACCATCTTAAACCCCCACCCCCCCCCCCCCCACCACAGTATGACCATCTTAAACCTCCCCCCACACCACGGTATGACCATCTTAAACCCCCCCCCCCCCCCCCCACCACAGTATGACCATCTTAAACCCCCCCCACCACCACAGTATGACCATCTTAAACCCCCCCCACCACAGTATGACCATCTTAAACCCCCCCCCCCCCCCCACCACAGTATGACCATCTTAAACCCCCCCCCCCCCACCACGGTATGACCATCTTAAACCTCCCCCCCCCACCACAGTATGACCATCTTAACCCCCCCCCCCCCCCCACCCACCACAGTATGACCATCCTAAACCTCCCCCCACACCACGGTATGACCATCTTAAACCCCCCCCCCCCCCCACCACAGTATGACCATCAAAACGCCCCCACGGTATGGCCATCTTCAGTACACTATAGTACCCTATAGTACACTATAGTACAGTGTAGTACACTATAGTACAGTATAGTACAGTATAGTACAGCATAGTGCATGATTGTACACTATATCTCTATAGTACACTATAGTACACTTCAGTACCCTATAGTACCCTATAGTACACTTCAGTACACAATAGTACACTATAGTACCCTATAGTACACTATAGTACACTATAGTACCCTATAGTACACTATAGTACAGTATAGTACAGTATAGTGCATGATTGTACACTATATCTCTATAGTAGTATAGCATAGCACAGTATAGTACACTATAGTAGTACCGTGCGGTATAGTACACTATAGTAGTATAGTATAGCACAGTATAGTACACTATAGTAGTACAGTGCGGTATAGTATAGTACACTATAGTAGTATAGTATAGCACAGTATAGTCCACTATAGTAGTACAGTGCGGTATAGTATAGTCCACTATAGTAGTACAGTGCGGTATAGTATAGTACACTATAGTAGTACAGTGCAGTATAGTATAGTACACTATAGTAGTACAGTGCAGTATAGTAGAGTACACTATAGTAGTACAGTGCAGTATAGTAGAGTACACTATAGTAGTACAGTGCAGTATAGTATAGTACACTATAGTAGTACAGTGCAGTATAGTAGAGTACACTATAGTACAGTAGAGCACAGTTAAGTACACAACAATACAGTATAGTACACTATCGTACAGTACAGCACAGTATAGTACACTACCGTATAGTATAGCGCAGTACACCACAGTATAGTATAGTGCAGTATAGTACACTACAGTACAGTATAGTACAATATAGTACACCCCAGTATAGTGTAGTACACTAGAGTACACTACAGTACAGCACAGTACAGTATAGTACACTACAGTGCCGTATAATACAGTATAGTACACTATAGCACATTACAGTATAGTATAGTCCACTACAGTACAGTATAGTACAGTATAGTACACTATAGTATAGCATAGTATATGATTGTAAACTATAGTACAGTATAATACATTACAGTACATGATTGTACACTGTATTAGAGTACAGACACTTCAGTTAGGCCGTGATGGGCAGTAGGCAGGGTAATGCAGTTAGGCCGTGATTGCAGTAGGCAGGGTAATGCAGTTAGGCCGTGGTTGCAGTAGGCAGGGTAATGCAGTTAGGCCGTGATTACAGTAGGCAGGGTAATGCAGTTAGGCCGTGGTTGCAGTAGGCAGGGTAATGCAGTTAGGCCGTGGTTGCAGTAGGCAGGGTAATGCAGTTAGGCCGTGGTTGCAGTAGGCAGGGTAATGCAGTTAGGCCGTGGTTGCAGTAGGCAGGGTAATGCAGTTAGGCTGTGGTTGCAGTAGGCAGGGAAATGCAGTTAGGCCGTGGTTGCAGTAGGCAGGGTAATGCAGTTAGGCCGTGGTTGCAGTAGGCAGGGTAATGCAGTTAGGCCGTGGTTGCAGTAGGCAGGGTAATGCTGTTAGGCCGTGATTGCAGTAGGCAGAGTAATGCAGTTAGGCCGTGAATGCAGTAGGCAGGGTAATGCTGTTAGGCCTTGATTGCAATAGGCAGTAGGCAGGGTAATGCAGTTAGGCCGCGATTACAGTAGGTAGGGTAATGCAGTTAGGCCATGATTGCAGTAGGCAGGGTAATGCAGTTAGGCCGTGGTTGCAGTAGGCAGGGTGATGCAGTTAGGCCGTGGTTGTAGTAGGTATTGTAATGCAGTTAGGCCGTGGTTGCAGTAGGCAGGGTAATGCAGTTAGGCCGTGATTGCAGTAGGCAGGGTAATGCAGTTAGGCCGTGATTGCAGTAGGCAGGGTAAAGCAGTTAGGCCGTGGTTGCAGTAGGCAGGGTAATGCAGCTAGGCCGTGATTGCAGTAGGCAGGGTAATGCAGTTAGGCCGTGATTGCAGTAGGCAGGGTAATGCAGTTAGGCCGTGGTTGCAGTAGGCAGGGTAATGCAGTTAGGCCGTGGTTGCAGTAGGCAGGGCAATGCAGTTAGGTCGTGATTGCAGTAGGCAGGGTAATGCAGTTAGGCCGTGATTGCAGTAGGCAGGGTAATCAATGCTAAATCACTTTCTGCAAATCCCTGTTTACCATTTGTGCTGCAGATCAGACTTAATCTACTGCTGATGTAGGGGCTCCTCTCCTCTCCCCTCCTCTCCCCTCCTCTCCTCTCCCCTCCTCTAATCTCCCCTCCCCTCCTCTCCTCTCCTCTTCTCTTCTCTTCTCCTCTCTTCTCCCCCCAGACACCAGTGGTTTATTGATCATATCTAATAAAGGAGAGTAAATACTGAATGAGATTCATTCCATGTTGAGAGTGTCAGCCTCTCAGCCTCTCAGCCTCTCATCTTCTCAGTCTCTCAGCCTCTTCTCTCAGCCTCTCAGTCTCTCAGCCTCTCAGCCTCTCAGTCTCTCAGCCTCTTCTCTCAGCCTCTCAGCCTCTCATCTTCTCAGCCTCTCAGTCTCTCAGTCTCTCAGCCTCTCAGCCTCTCATCCTCTCATCCTCTCAGTCTCTCAGCCTCTCAGCCTCTCAGCCTCTCAGCCTCTCAGCCTCTCCTCCTATTAGCCTCTCCTCTCCTCCTCTCAGCCTGTCAGCCTCTCAGCCGCTCAGCCTCTCAGTCCCATCACTCAGAAACAAGGCTGTGGTCAGTGTCCAACCACGTCACAAATGGCACCCTATTCCCTTTATATAATGTTGACCAGATCCCATAGGGCTACATAGAGAATAGGTTAGAGTTTGGGATGCAAACCATGTTCTCTAACAGGTCTGGACCACGAGGTGTTTCCCCAAACCATGTTCTCTAACAGGTCTGGACCACAGAGAGTGAGGTGTTTCCCCAAACCATGTTCTCTAACAGGTCTGGACCACAGAGAGTGAGGTGTTGCCCCAAACCATGTTCTCTAACAGGTCTGGACCACAGAGAGTGAGGTGTTTCCCCAAACCATGTTCTCTAACAGGTCTGGACCACAGAGAGCGAGGTGTTGCCCCAAACCATGTTCTCTAACAGGTCTGGACCACAGAGAGTGAGGTGTTTCCCCAAACCATGTTCTCTAACAGGTCTGGACCACAGAGAGTGAGGTGTTTCCCCAAACCATGTTCTCTAACAGGTCTGGACCACAGAGAGTGAGGTGTTTCCCCAAACCATGTTCTCTAACAGGTCTGGACCACGAGGTGTTTCCCCAAACCATGTTCTCTAACAGGTCTGGACCACAGAGAGTGAGGTGTTTCCCCAAACCATGTCTCTAACAGGTCTGGACCACAGAGAGTGAGGTGTTTCCCCAAACCATGTCTCTAACAGGTCTGGACCACAGAGAGTGAGGTGTTTCCCCAAACCATGTTCTCTAACAGGTCTGGACCACAGAGAGTGAGGTGTTGCCCCAAACCATGTTCTCTAACAGGTCTGGACCACAGAGAGCGAGGTGTTGCCCCAAACCATGTTCTCTAACAGGTCTGGACCACAGAGAGTGAGGTGTTTCCCCAAACCATGTCTCTAACAGGTCTGGACCACGAGGTGTTGCCCCAAACCATGTTCTCTAACAGGTCTGGACCACAGAGAGTGAGGTGTTTCCCCAAACCATTTTTCTAACAGGTCTGGACCACAGAGAGTGAGGTGTTTCCCCAAACCATGTCTCTAACAGGTCTGGACCACAGAGAGTGAGGTGTTTCCCCAAACCATGTTCTCTAACAGGTCTGGACCACAGAGAGTGAGGTGTTGCCCCAAACCATGTTCTCTAACAGGTCTGGACCACAGAGAGCGAGGTGTTGCCCCAAACCATGTTCTCTAACAGGTCTGGACCACAGAGAGTGAGGTGTTGCCCCAAACCATGTTCTCTAACAGGTCTGGACCACGAGGTGTTTCCCCAAACCATGTTCTCTAACAGGTCTGGACCACAGAGAGGGAGGTGTTTCCCCAAACCATGTTCTCTAACAGGTCTGGACCACAGAGAGCGAGGTGTTTCCCCAAACCATGTTCTCTAACAGGTCTGGACCACGAGGTGTTTCCCCAAACCATGTTCTCTAACAGGTCTGGACCACGAGGTGTTTCCCCAAACCATGTTCTCTAACAGGTCTGGACCACGAGGTGTTTCCCCAAACCATGTTCTCTAACAGGTCTGGACCACAGAGAGTGAGGTGTTTCCCCAAACCATGTTCTCTAACAGGTCTGGACCACGAGGTGTTTCCCCAAACCATGTTCTCTAACAGGTCTGGACCACAGAGAGTGAGGTGTTTCCCCAAACCATGTTCTCTAACAGGTCTGGACCACGAGGTGTTTCCCCAAACCATGTTCTCTAACAGGTCTGGATCACAGAGAGGGAGGTGTTTCCCCAAACCATGTTCTCTAACAGGTTGGGACCACAGAGAGAGATGTGTTTCCCCAAACCATGTTCTCTAACAGGTCTGGACCACGAGGTGTTTCACCAAACCATGTTCTCTAACAGGTCTGGACCACAGAGAGTGAGGTGTTTCCCCAAACCATGTTTTCTAACAGGTCTGGACCACGAGGTGTTTCCCCAAACCATGTTCTCTAACAGGTCTGGACCACAGAGAGTGAGGTGTTTCCCCAAACCATGTTCTCTAACAGGTCTGGACCACAGAGAGCGAGGTGTTGCCCCAAACCATGTCTCTAACAGGTCTGGACCACAGAGAGTGAGGTGTTTCCCCAAACCATGTTCTCTAACAGGTCTGGACCAGAGAGAGTGAGGTGTTGCCCCAAACCATGTTCTCTAACAGGTCTGGACCACGAGGTGTTGCCCCAAACCATGTTCTCTATCAGGTCTGGACCACGAGGTGTTGCCCCAAACCATGTTCTCTAACAGGTCTGGACCACGAGGTGTTTCCCCAAACCATGTTCTCTAACAGGTCTGGACCACAGAGAGTGAGGTGTTTCCCCAAACCATGTTCTCTAACAGGTCTGGACCACGAGGTGTTTCCCCAAACCATGTTCTCTAACAGGTCTGGACCACGAGGTGTTTCCCCAAACCATGTTCTCTAACAGGTCTGGACCACAGAGAGTGAGGTGTTTCCCCAAACCATGTTCTCTAACAGGTCTGGACCACAGAGAGCAAGGTGTTTCCACAAACCATGTTCTCTAACAGGTCTGGACCACGAGGTGTTGCCCCAAACCTTGTTCTCTAACAGGTCTGGACCACAGAGAGTGAGGTGTTTCCCCAAACCATGTCTCTAACAGGTCTGGACCACAGAGAACAAGGTGTTGCCCCAAACCATGTTCTCTAACAGGTCTGGACCACAGAGAGTGAGGTGTTTCCCCAAACCATGTTCTCCAACAGGTCTGGACCACGAGGTGTTTCCCCAAACCATGTTCTCTAACAGGTCTGGACCACAGAGAGTGAGGTGTTGCCCCAAACCATGTTCTCTAACAGGTCTGGACCACAGAGAGTGAGGTGTTTCCCCAAACCATGTTCTCTAACAGGTCTGGACCACAGAGAGCGAGGTGTTGCCCCAAACCATGTCTCTAACAGGTCTGGACCACAGAGAGTGAGGTGTTTCCCCAAACCATGTTCTCTAACAGGTCTGGACCAGAGAGACTGAGGTGTGTCCCCAAACCATGTTCTCTAACAGGTCTGGACCACGAGGTGTTGCCCCAAACCATGTTCTCTATCAGGTCTGGACCACGAGGTGTTGCCCCAAACCATGTTCTCTAACAGGTCTGGACCACGAGGTGTTTCCTCAAACCATGTTCTCTAACAGGTCTGGACCACAGAGAGTGAGGTGTTTCCCCAAACCATGTTCTCTAACAGGTCTGGACCACAGAGAGCAAGGTGTTTCCACAAACCATGTTCTCTAACAGGTCTGGACCACGAGGTGTTGCCCCAAACCTTGTTCTCTAACAGGTCTGGACCACAGAGAGTGAGGTGTTTCCCCAAACCATGTCTCTAACAGGTCTGGACCACGAGGTGTTTCCCCAAACCATGTTCTCTAACAGGTCTGGACCACAAAGAGCGAGGTGTTTCCCCAAACCATGTTCACTAACAGGTCTGGACCACAGAGAGTGAGGTGTTTCCCCAAACCATGTCTCTAACAGGTCTGGACCACAGAGAGCAAGGTGTTGCCCCAAACCATGTTCTCTAACAGGTCTGGACCACGAGGTGTTTCCCCAAACCATGTTCTCTAACAGGTCTGGACCACAGAGAGTGAGGTGTTTTCCCAAACCATGTTCTCTAACAGGTCTGGACCACGAGGTGTTTTCCCAAACCATGTTCTCTAACAGGTCTGGACCACAGAGAGTGAGGTGTTTCCCCAAACCATGTTCTCTAACAGGTCTGGACCACAGAGAGCGAGGTGTTTCCCCAAACCATGTTCTCTAACAGGTCTGGACCACAGAGAGCAAGGTGTTGCCCCAAACCATGTTCTCTAACAGGTCTGGACCACAGAGAGCAAGGTGTTGCCCCAAACCATGTTCTCTAACAGGTCTGGACCACAGAGAGCGAGGTGTAAAATGTCACGGAGTCGTGGCTGAACGACGACAACATCAACATACAGCACTATATCTAAGGAAGTCTCGAGCTATTGCTCGCCTGAGGTACAGTTTCTCATGATAAGCTGTAGACCACACTATCTACCTAGAGAGTTTTCATCTGTATTCTTTGTAGCTGTTTACATACCACCACAGTCAGAGGCTGGCGCTAAGACAGCATTGAACGAGCTGTATTCCGCTTTAAGCAAACAGGAAAACGCTCACCCAGAGGCGGCGCTCCTAGAAGCCGGGGACTTTAATGCAGGGAAACGTAAATCCGTTTTACCAGAGGAAAAATTACTTTGGACCGCCTATACTCCACACACAGAGATGCATACAAAGCTCTCCCTCGCCCACCATTTGGCAAATCTGACCATAATACTATCCTCCTGATTCCTGCTTACAAGCAAAAATGAAAGCAGGAAGCACCAGTGACTAGATCAATAAAAAAGTGGTCAGATGAAGCAGATGCTAAAATACAGGACTGTTTTGCTATCACAGACTGGAATATGTTACGGGATTCCTCCGATGGCATTGAGGAATACACCACAGCAGTCACTGGCTTCATCAATAAGTGCATCGATGATGTCGTCCCCACAGTGACCGTACGTACATATCCCAACCAGAAGCCATGGATTACAGGCAACATCCGCACTGAGCTAAAGGCTAGAGCTGACACTTTCAAGGTGCGGGACTCTAACCCGGAAGCTTATAAGAAATCCCTCTATGCCCTCTGATGAACCCTTCAAACAGGCAAAGCGTCAATACAGGAGTAAGATCGAATCGTACTACACCGGCTCCGACGCTCGTCGGATGTGGCAGGGCTTGCAAACCATTACAGACTACAAAGGGAAGCACAGCCGAGAGCTGCCCAGTGACACGAGCCTACCAGATGAGCTAAACTACTTCTATGCTCGCTTTGAGGCAAGTAACACTGAAACATGCATGAGAGCATCAGCTGTTCCGGATAACTGTGTGATCACGCTCTCCGTAGCCGATGTGAGTAAGACCTTTAAACAGGTCAACATGCACAAGGCCGCTGGGCCAGACGGATTACCAGGCTGCATACTCCGAGCATGTGCTGACCAACTGGCAAGTGTCTTCACTGACATTTTCAACCTCTCCTTGTCCGAGTCTGTAATACCTACATGTTTTAAGCAGACCAACATAGTCCATGTGCCCAATTCATCAGGCCCTCACATGTCCAGAGTGCATAAAATTAGTTAACCAAGACTCAATGGTCATGTCGAATTTAACTGCAGTCAGGACTCAACAGCCCTACATTCAGTTCTCTGGCAACAGCTTTGGTGGACATTGTTGCAGTCAGCATGTCGATTGTGCACTCCCTCAAAACTTGAGACATCTGTGGCATTGTGTTTGTGTAACAAAACGGTACATTTTAGAGTGGCCTTTTATTATCCCCAGCACAAGGTGCACCTGTGTAATGATCATGCTGTTTAATCAGCTTCTTGATATGCCACACCTGTCAGGTGGATGGAATATCTTGGCAAAGGATAAATGCTCACTAACAGGGATGCTAACAAATTTGTGCTCAACATTTTTTTTTTTTTTTTTCTTCTTCTTAAATTTTCTCCCCTTTTCTCCCCAATTTTCGTGGTATCCAATCGCTAGTAATTACTATCTTGCCTCATCGCTACAACTTCCCGTACGGGCTCGGGAGAGACGAAGGTCGAAAGCCATGCGTCCTCCGAGGCACAACCCAACCAAGCCGCACTGCTTCTTTAACACAGCGCGCCTCCAACCCGGAAGCCAGCCGCACCAATGTGTCGGAGGAAACACCGTGCACCTGGCCCCCTTGACTATCGCGCACTGCGCCCAGCCCGCCACAGGAGTCGCTAGAGCGCGATGAGACAAGGAAATCCCTACCGGCCAAACCCTCCCTAACCCGGACGACGCTAGCCCAATTGTGCGTCGCCCCACGGACCTCCCGGTCGCGGCCGGCTGCAACAGAGCCTGGGGGCGAACCCAGAGACTCTGGTGGCGCAGTTAGCACTGCGATGCAGTGCCCTAGACCACTGCGCCACCCGGGAGGCCTGTGCTCAACATTTTGGAGAAATAATATTTTTGTGCGTCTGGAACATTTCTTGGATCTTTTATTTCAGCTCATGAAACATGGAACCAACACTTTATATTTATTTAATCAGGTAAGTTGACTGAGAACACATTCTCATTTACAGCAACAACGTGGGGAATATTTACAAGGGAGAGGAGGGGAGATGAGTGAGCCAATTGTAAGCTGGGCATGATTAGGTGGCCATGATGATATGAGGGCCAGATTGTGAATTTAGCCAGGACACCGGGGTTAACACCCCTACTCTTAAGATAAACACCACAGAGTGTCAGGACACCCGTTTAACATCCCATCCGAAAGACAGCACCCTACACAGGGCAATGTCCCCATCACTGCTCTGGGGTATAATTCTTTACCAGAGGAAGGAGTGCCTCCTACTGGCCCTCCAACACCACTTCCAGCAGCATCTATTCTCCCATCCGGGGACCGACCAGGACCAACCCTACTTTTTTATTTTTTTATTTTTATTTCACCTTTATTTAATCAGGTAGGCCAGTTGAGAACGAGTTCTCATTTACAACTGCGACCTGGCCAAGATAAAGCAAAGCGATCAAAAGAACAACACAGAGTTACACATGGGATAAACAAACGTACAACCAATAACACAATAAATAGGCCATAGTGGCGAAGTAATTACAATTTAGCAATTAACACTGGAGTGATAGATGTGCAGATGAGGATGTGCAGAAATACTGGTGTGCAAAAGAGCAGAAAAACAAAAACAATATGGGGATGAGGTAGGAATTTGATTGGATAGCTATTTACAGATGGGCTATGTACAGATGCAATGATCGGTAAGCTGCTCTGACAGCTGATGCTTAAAGTTAGTGAGGGAGATATGAGTCTCCAGCTTCAGGGATTTTTGCATTTCGTTCCAGTCATTGGCAGCAGAGAACTGGATGGAGAGGCGGCCAAAGAAGGTGTTGGCTTTGAGGATGATCAGTGAGATATACCTGCTGGAGCGCGTGCTACGGGTGGGTGCTGCTATGGTGACCAGTGAGCTGAGATAAGGCGGAGCTTTACCTAGCAGTCAGTGGAGTCAGTGGGTCTCCTGGAGTCAGTGGGTTTGGCGACGAATATGAAGTGAGGGCCAGCCAACGAGAGCATAGAGGTCGCAATGGTGGGTAGTATAAGGGGCTTTGGTGACAAAACGGATGGCACTGTGATAGACTGCATTTAATTTGCTGAGTAGAGTGTTGGAGACTATTTTGTAAATGACACCGCCGAAGTCAAGGATCGGAAGAATAGTCCGTTTTACGAGGGTATGTTTGGCAGCATGAGTGAAGGAGGCTTTGTTGCGAAGTAGGAAGCCGATTCTAGATTTAATTTTGGATTGGAGATGCTTAATGTGAGTCTGGAAGGAGAGTTTACAGTCTAACCAGACACCTAGGTATTTGTAGTTGTCCACATATTCTATGTCAGGTATGGCAGGTGCGGGAAGCAATCGGTTGAAGAGCATGCATTTAGTTTTATTTGCGTTTAAGAGCAGTTGGAGGCCACGGAGGAGAGTTGTATGGCATTGAAGCTCGTCTGGAGGTTAGTTAACACAGTGTCCAAAGAAGGGCCAGATGTATACAGAATGGTGTCGTCTGCATAGAGGTGAAGAATTGAACCCTGTAGAGACTGCCAGAGGTCCGGACAACAGGCCCTCCGATTTGACACACTGAACTCTATCTGAGAAGTAGTTAGTGAACCAGGCGAAGCAATCATTTGAGAAACCAAGGCTGTTGAGTCTGCCGATAAGGATACGGTGATTGACAGAGTCGAATGTCTTGGCCAGGTCGATGAAGACGGCTGCACAGTTCTGTCTTTTAAGGGTAAGTATGTCTGTCAGAGCTACATGTAAATTAATTAAACAGACCAGTTTTTATTTTTAACACAATACTTCTGTTTTAATAATAGTATAACTGTTAGAGTACAGGTAGCTAGCACACTGTTACCTGTTTACCTCTGCTGATGTGGCAATGCCAAGTTGTTCTCTCTCTCTCTCTACAATCCATCAACAACAAGAAATAATACAATATAACAATATGAAAATACATACACAGCTCAAGGACAGAACTACATACATTTAAACTGGAGGGCCTTGCAGTCCCGTACCAGGCCGTGATGTAACCGGTCAGATCAGGTCTCGATGGTGTAGCCGTAGTATTTGGAGAGGAACCCGGGGTGGAATTCTGAAATGTCTTCCGCCGCCTTAGGAAGTAGAGACGCTGTTGCGCCCTCTTGACCAGAGTGGTGGTGATGGTCCATGTCAAGTCCTCGGTGATGTGGACGCAGAGGAACTGAAAACTGCCGAGTCTCTCTACTGCAGTCCCTGTTGATGTGGATCGAAGCGTGTTCCCTCCTCTGCTTCCTGAAGTCAACAATCAACTCCTTTGTTTTTACTGACACTGAGAGGTTGTTGGCCTATCACCACAACGCCAGCTCACTTACCTCCCTCCTATAGGCTGACTTTGCTGTTGTTGGTTTATTTATTGTTTTATTTCATTTATTTGCACCAAAGAAAACAAGTGATAAACAACAATACAGATGAAAACCAATCAATAAAAAACGGTGTGCAGGAGTGGCTTCGGGACGAACTCTGAATGTCCTTGAGTGGCCCAGCCAGAGCCCGGGCTAGAACCGGATCGAACATCTCTGGAGAGACTTTTAACTAGCTGTGCAGTGACACTACCCATCCAACCTGACAGAGCTTGAGAGGATCTGCAGAGAAGAATAGGAGAAACTCCCCAAATACAGGTGTGCCAAGCTTGTAGCCTTATACCCAAGAAGACTCGAGGCTGTAATCACTACCAAAGGTCCTTCAACAAAGTTCTGAGTAACGGGTCTGGATACTTATGTAAATGACATATTTCAGTTTTTTTATTTTAATACATTTGCAAACATTTCAAAAAACGTGTCTTTGCTTTGTTCGTTATGGGGTATTGTGTGTAGATTGATGAGGGGGCAAAAAAAAAAATTGAATCCATTTTAGAATAAGTCTGTAACGTAACATAATGTGGAAAAAGGGGTCTGAATACTTTCCAAATGCACTTTATGTCAATTCAGTTGACTATAACGGAGTCACTTATCATAGGCCTACGAGTGGCGGGGGGGGGGGGGGGGGGGTGGTGAATAACCAGCTGACTATACTTCAAGTATGGCGATGTTACCTTTCTTTCGTCCTTCACTTAGTCGTGGCAGCTGTCCCTTTCTTTTGAGGCGTACCTTTTCAGAGGAGTCTTCATCTATGAAAATGTTGGTTCCCTTCAGGCACTTGGCTCTCCTAAAAATCTCCTCCTTGTCTTTGAACCTGAGCAATTTCACCACTATAGATCTGGGGGCGTCGATCAGGGAAGAAGGTGACATGTGCCCTCTCCATCTCGATGAGTTTAGGGTTCAGTTTGAGTTGATCTGACAGAAGTTTCTTGGCCTCGACTTCTGTTGTCATGCCAATTTTCAGTCTTTACGTCCTCAATTCCATTTCTTAAAATTCTATTGCGTCTCGATTCGTTTTCGAGGGAGTCTCCTTTGGAAGAGTGCTTGTCAAGTGTTGTTTGGAAAATTGTGAAATCCTCAGACATGGTTTTAAATGAGGTCTGGCTGGTGACATTCATGCCCTTTTGTTCCTTCACGGAGTGAAGGAGTGTAGTGTTGACCCGGTAGTTCATGGAGTGTAGTGTTGACCCGGTAGTTCATGGAGTGTAGTGTTGACCCGGTAGTTCATGGAGTGTAGTGTTGACCCGGTAGGTCATGGAGTGTAGTGTTGACCCAGTAGTTCATGGAGTGTAGTGTTGACCCGGTAGTTCATGGAGTGTAGTGTTGACCCAGTAGTTCATGGAGTGTAGTGTTGACCCAGTAGTTCATGGAGTGTATTGTTGACCCAGTAGTTCATGGAGTGTAGTGTTGACCCAGTAGTTCATGGAGTGTAGTGTTGACCCAGTAGTTCATGGAGTGTAGTGTTGACCCAGTAGGTCATGGAGGGTAGTGTTGACCCGGTAGTTCATGGAGTGTAGTGTTGACCCGATAGTTCATGGAGTGTAGTGTTGACCCGGTAGTTCATGGAGTGTAGTGTTGACCCAGTAGTTCATGGAGTGTAGTGTTGACCCAGTAGTTCATGGAGTGTAGTGTTGACCCAGTAGGTCATGGAGTGTAGTGTTGACCCAGTAGTTCATGGAGTGTAGTGTTGACCCGGTAGTTCATGGAGTGTAGTGTTGACCCGGTAGGTCATGGAGTGTAGTGTTGACCCAGTAGTTCATGGAGTGTAGTGTTGACCCGGTAGTTCATGGAGTGTAGTGTTGACCCAGTAGTTCATGGAGTGTAGTGTTGACCCAGTAGTTCATGGAGTGTAGTGTTGACCCAGTAGTTCATGGAGTGTAGTGTTGACCCGGTAGTTCATGGAGTGTAGTGTTGACCCAGTAGTTCATGGAGTGTAGTGTTGACCCAGTAGTTCATGGAGTGTAGTGTTGACCCAGTAGTTCATGGAGTGTAGTGCTGACCCGGTAGTTCATGGTGTAGTGTTGACCCAGTAGGTCATGGAGTGTAGTGTTGACCCAGTAGTTCATGGAGTGTAGTGTTGACCCGGTAGTTCATGGAGGGTAGTGTTGACCCGGTAGTTCATGGAGTGTAGTGTTGACCCGGTAGTTCATGGAGTGTAGTGTTGACCCGGTAGTTCATGGAGTGTAGTGTTGACCCGGTAGTTCATGGAGGGTAGTGTTGACCCGGTAGTTCATGGAGGGTAGTGTTGATACGTACTCCTCTTCCCCGTTGAGCTTTGCAGTGTTTTTCTGTCTAGTTTAAGCCATGATATACAAGCTTGTTTTGAGCTAAAATGAGTTCCCAAACACAACCCACACCTTTCCGTGAAAAATAGTATTTTACAATCCCTGATATCTCTCTGGAAGAAGCTTCTCGCCCTGAGCTCATCTATTTTATTATCCAGCGACTCAAAATTAGCAAGTAATATCCTCGGTAGCGATGGATGGTGTACGCGCCTCCTGAGTCGGACTAGAAGTCCACTCCGAATACCTCTTCTCCGCCGGTGGCGTCTTGCAGCAACCTCTGGGATAAGTTCAATTGCCCGGAGGGGTACGACCAAAGGATCCAATTCAGGGGAAGTCGTATTCCTGGTCGTAATGCTCTGATATCCAAACGTTCTTCATGGATGCACCGAAACGTCAGAAAGAGAATCAGGAAGTCAATCGCTTGTAAAGTAAGTTCCTCAAATTCAAGTGAAATAAATAATTAAATAAGGTTGTCTTGACCCTTCTGTAACATGCCATTTACATTAGAAATACAGATTATGTTCCTTAATAGTGAAATTCTCCTTTAACGTGATTCTTAGTTATGTTACGTTTGATGCCAGAGCTCTGAGGCATGCGTCGAAAATGCTAAGCTGTGTACTTTGAAGTAGTGTTCCCGATGCCTGTGTCACTTTATCACAAGAACTCAATGACGTCCCGAAGCTTCGTTTCGTTGGACAACCACCTGATTGGTTTGGTAGAAGACAAAAAAGGCTACGCTATGGGATGTGTGACGTTATCTATAATCATTTGGCTTCTCTAAGTTAATTTGACCAGCAGGTGCCATTAGCGTACACTGTGTTGCTGAAAGCCTCGAGTAATGAACATATTTTCGACATAATTGGCTGGAAAAGCTCATTGATCCAGGAAGCTCAGTCCCCCATTCACCTAATTTTAATCAGCATGTCACATGCGCAACCAGAGGAAAACAAACTCGCCTGCACTACCTTCATACCACCAGCAGGTGGGAGCACTCACCAAGGAACTGGGCCTACACTACAGGGTTACTTAGTGCGGAAGAGACAGAGACAGAGACAGAGACAGAGACAGAGACAGAGACAGAGACAGAGACAGAGTGTGTGTGTGTGCGTGCGTGCGTGCGCGCGCGTGCGCGTGTGTGTGTGCGTGCGAGAGAGAGAGAGAGGTGACTGGGTTCCGTGGTGTAACCAGAGAATCTCAGCTGAATGGGTTCTGGACAAATAGAAAGTTAACAGGCTAAAACTGTCTCACGACTACAGTACCAGTCAAAAGACACAGCTACTCATTCAAGGGTTTTTCTTTATTTTTTACTAATTTCTACATAATAGTGAAGACATCAAAACCATGAAATAACACATATGGAAACCAAAAAAAGTGTTAAACAAATCAAAATATAATTTATATTTGAGATACTTCAAACGAGGGGGGAGAGGAGGAGAGGACAAGGGAAGGGGGAGAGGAGAGGAGAGGAGAGGAGAAGAGAAGGGGAGAGGAAGAACTCTCCCCACTCTCAACAGACACACGCCCTTGGAAGCAGCTTCCTTGCTGTGAGGAAGTTAAAAGGGGAAATTGAAAGGAGAGACGGATGAGGCCATTCCAGGAAGCAAGGGATAAGGATGAGAGGAAAGAGGGAGAATTGTGTTGGTGGAAAAGGTTGTTTTGATGGTTAAATTTAGAATTAGCCCACACACAGACTGATACACAAACACACACCTCCTTTCCCCTCCTCCCCCCCCCCCTCCTCACCCCTCCTTTCCCCTCCACCCCCTCCTCCCCCCTCTTTTCCCCTCCCGCCCTCTTCACCCCTTCACTCCCCTCCTCAGCCCTCCTCACAATGGTATGTCAAAATAAGGATGGGAGGGGGAATGAACAGCCATTAATTAGAAGTGGCTCAGCACGGTTTAACCCCCCCGCCCCTCCCTCAAAACACACACACACAAAGATACGCTCTCACCTAATTTTGGCACAAAGTGGCTCTTTCACCTCTTCAATAATCTGAGTCTGGATTAACATGGATTACTGGATTAAAGTCTGCCCTGAGAACAGAGGGGGGAGGATGAGAGAGAGGGGGAGGGGCAGAGAGAGAGGGGGGGGGCAGAGAGGGGGGGGGGGCAGAGAGAGAGGGGGGGGCAGAGAGAGAGGGGGGGCAGAGAGAGAGGGGGGGGAGGGGCAGAGAGAGGGGGGGGAGGGGCAGAGAGAGGGGGGGAAGGATGAGAGAGAGGGGGGGGAGGGGCAGAGAGAGAGGGGGGGCAGAGAGAGAGAGGGGGGGAAGGATGAGAGAGAGGGGGGGGGCAGAGAGAGAGAGGGGGGGAGGGGCAGAGAGAGAGGGGGGGGAAGGATGAGAGAGAGGGGGGGGAGGGGCAGAGAGAGAGGGGGGGGGCAGAGAGAGAGGTGGGGGAGGGGCAGAGAGAGGGGGGGGAGGGGCAGAGAGAGAGGGGGGGAGGGGCAGAGAGAGAGAGGGGGGGGGGGGCAGAGAGAGAGAGGGGGGGAGAGAAAATTGAGAGGGAGGGAGAAGAGGAAGAGCTACTGGTCGCTTGTTTCATCTCCATCCAGTATTAACCCTTTATACTCTCAAACTCTCTAAATAAACCTCCCACTGCAGAAGATCTGATTCCTAACATTTGGTGGTTTCCATTCATACCAATAAAACAAATTGAATTCAATTGAAATAAAAGGGGGATGAAGGAGGGAGAGGAAAACATGGAGAGAGAGGGGGAGACAAAGATAAAGAGGGGTTAACCTCCCACCAAGCACCTGGCCTGGGTTTTGGTGACGAGGAGGGGGGGGGTGTAACAGGTGTGCGTGTCTGTCCTTAGTGTGTAGTGTTGCCGTGGTGAAGTCAGTGGGCCGGCAGAGTGGGAAAGTGGACACAAGACTATAGGGGCAGATCACTACTGGGTAAAGGGACTGGGAATAGACTATAGGAACAGATCACTACTGGGTAAAGGGACGGGGAATAGACTATAGGGGCAGATCACTACTGGGTAAAGGGACTGGGAATAGACTATAGGGGCAGATCACTACTGGGTAAAGGGACTGGGAATAGACTATAGGAGCAGAACACTACTGGGTAAAGGGACTGGGAATAGACTATAGGAGCAGAACACTACTGGGTAAAGGAACTGGGAATAGACTATAGGGGCAGATCACTACTGGGTAAAGGGACTAGACTATAGGGACAGATCACTACTGGGTAAAGGGACTGGGACTAGACTATAGGGACAGATCACTACTGGGTAAAGGGACTAGACTATAGGAGCAGATCACTACTGGGTAAAGGGACTGGGAAGACTATAGGGACAGATCACTACTGGGTAAAGGGACTAGACTATAGGAGCAGATCACTACTGGGTTAAGGGACTGGGAATAGACTATAGGGACAGATCACTACTGGCTAAAGGGACTGGGAATAGACTATAGGAGCAGAACACTACTGGGTAAAGGGACTGGGAATAGACTATAGGAGCAGAACACTACTGGGTAAAGGGACTGGGAATAGACTATAGGGACAGATCACTACTGGGTAAAGGGACTAGACTTTAGGGACAGATCACTACTGGGTAAAGGGACTGGGAATAGACTATAGGGACAGATCACTACTGGGTAAAGGGACTGGGAATAGACTGTAGGAGCAGATCACTACTGGGTAAAGGGACTGGGAATAGACTATAGGAGCAGAACACTACTGGGTAAAGGGACTGGGAATAGACTATAGGAGCAGAACACTACTGGGTAAAGGAACTGGGAATAGACTATAGGGGCAGATCACTACTGGGTAAAGGGACTAGACTATAGGGACAGATCACTACTGGGTAAAGGGACTGGGACTAGACTATAGGGACAGATCACTACTGGGTAAAGGGACTAGACTATAGGAGCAGATCACTACTGGGTTAAGGGACTGGGAATAGACTATAGGGACAGATCACTACTGGCTAAAGGGACTGGGAATAGACTATAGGAGCAGAACACTACTGGGTAAAGGGACTGGGAATAGACTATAGGAGCAGAACACTACTGGGTAAAGGGACTGGGAATAGACTATAGGAGCAGAACACTACTGGGTAAAGGGACTGGGAAGACTATAGGGACAGATCACTACTGGGTAAAGGGACTAGACTATAGGAGCAGATCACTACTGGGTTAAGGGACTGGGAATAGACTATAGGGACAGATCACTACTGGCTAAAGGGACTGGGAATAGACTATAGGAGCAGAACACTACTGGGTAAAGGGACTGGGAATAGACTATAGGGACAGATCACTACTGGGTAAAGGGACTGGGAATAGACTATAGGGACAGATCACTACTGGGTAAAGGGACTAGACTATAGGGACAGATCACTACTGGGTAAAGGGACTGGGAATAGACTATAGGGACAGATCACTACTGGGTAAAGGGACTGGGAATAGACTATAGGGACAGATCACTACTGGGTAAAGGGACTAGACTATAGGGACAGATCACTACTGGGTAAAGGGACTGGGAATAGACTATAGGGACAGATCACTACTGGGTAAAGGGACTGGGAATAGACTATAGGGACAGAACACTACTGGGTAAAGGGACTAGACTATAGGAGCAGATCACTACTGGGTAAAGGGACTGGGAATAGACTATAGGGGCAGAACACTACTGGGTAAAGGGACTAGACTATAGGAGCAGATCACAAATGGGTAAAGGGACTATAGGAGCAGATCACTACTGGGTAAAGGGACTGGGAATAGACTATAGGGGCAGAACACTACTGGGTAAAGGGACTAGACTATAGGAGCAGATCACTAATGGGTAAAGGGAATAGACTATAGGGACAGATCACTACTGGGTAAAGGGAATAGATTATAGGGGCAGATCACTACTGGGTAAAGGGAATAGACTATAGGAGCAGATCACTACTGGGTAAAGGGACAGGGAATAGACTATAGGAGCAGAACACTACTGGGTAAAGGGAATAGACTATAGGGACAGATCACTACTGGGTAAAGGGACTGGGAATAGACTATAGGGACAGATCACTACTGGGTAAAGGGACTGGGAATAGACTATAGGAGCAGATCACTACTGGGTTAAGGGACTAGACTATAGGGACAGATCACTACTGGGTAAAGGGACTGGGAATAGACTATAGGGACAGATCACTACTGGGTAAAGGGACTGGGAATAGACTATAGGAGCAGATCACTACTGGGTAAAGGGACTGGGAATAGACTATAGGGACAGAACACTACTGGGTAAAGGCACTAGACTATAGGGGCAGATCACTACTGGGTAAAGGGAATAGACTATAGGGACAGATCACTACTGGGTAAAGGGACTGGGAATAGACTATAGGAGCAGAACACTACTGGGTAAAGGGACTGGGAATAGACTATAGGAGCAGAACACTACTGGGTAAAGGGAATAGACTATAGGGACAGATCACTACTGGGTAAAGGGACTGGGAATAGACTATAGGGACAGATCACTACTGGGTAAAGGCACTAGACTATAGGGGCAGATCACTACTGGGTAAAGGGACTGGGAATAGACTATAGGGGCAGATCACTACTGGGTAAAGGGACTAGACTATAGGGACAGATCACTACTGGGTAAAGGGACTATAGGAGCAGATCACTACTGGGTAAAGGGACTGGGAATAGACTACAGGGACAGATCACTACTGGGTAAAGGGACTAGACTATAGGGACAGATCACTACTGGGTAAAGGGACTGGGAATAGACTATAGGGACAGATCACTACTGGGTAAAGGGACTGGGAATGGACTATAGGGAAAGATCACTACTGGGTAAAGGGACTGGGAATAGACTATAGGGACAGATCACTACTGGGTAAAGGGACTGGGAATAGACTATAGGAGCAGATCACTACTGGGTAAAGGGACTGGGAATAGACTATAGGAGCAGATCACTACTGGGTAAAGGGACTGGGAATAGACTATAGGAGCAGATCACTACTGGGTAAAGGGACTGGGAATAGACTATAGGGACAGATCACTACTGGGTAAAGGGACTGGGAATAGACTATAGGGACAGATCACTACTGGGTAAAGGGACTGGGAATAGACTATAGGGACAGATCACTACTGGGTAAAGGGACTGGGAATAGACTATAGGAGCAGATCACTACTGGGTAAAGGGAATAGACTATAGGGACAGATCACTACTGGGTAAAGGGACTGGGAATAGACTATAGGGACAGAACACTACTGGGTAAAGGGACTGGGAATAGACTATAGGAGCAGATCACTACTGGGTTAAGGGACTGGGAATAGACTATAGGGACAGAACACTACTGGGTAAAGGGACTGGGAATAGACTATAGGAGTAGATCACTACTGGGTAAATGGACTGGGAATAGACTATAGGGACAGATCACTACTGGGTAAAGGGACTATAGGAGCAGATCACTACTGGGTAAAGGGACTGGGAATAGACTATAGGGACAGATCACTACTGGGTAAAGGGACTGGGAATAGACTGTAGGAGCAGATCACTACTGGGTAAAGGGACTGGGAATAGACTATAGGAGCAGAACACTACTGGGTAAAGGGACTGGGAATAGACTATAGGAGCAGAACACTACTGGGTAAAGGAACTGGGAATAGACTATAGGGGCAGATCACTACTGGGTAAAGGGACTAGACTATAGGGACAGATCACTACTGGGTAAAGGGACTGGGACTAGACTATAGGGACAGATCACTACTGGGTAAAGGGACTAGACTATAGGAGCAGATCACTACTGGGTAAAGGGACTGGGAATAGACTATAGGAGCAGATCACTACTGGGTAAAGGGAATAGACTATAGGGACAGATCACTACTGGGTAAAGGGACTGGGAATAGACTATAGGGACAGAACACTACTGGGTAAAGGGACTGGGAATAGACTATAGGAGCAGATCACTACTGGGTTAAGGGACTGGGAATAGACTATAGGGACAGAACACTACTGGGTAAAGGGACTGGGAATAGACTATAGGGACAGATCACTACTGGGTAAAGGGACTGGGAATAGACTATAGGAGCAGATCACTACTGGGTAAAGGGAATAGACTATAGGGACAGATCACTACTGGGTAAAGGGACTGGGAATAGACTATAGGGACAGAACACTACTGGGTAAAGGGACTATAGGAGCAGATCACTACTGGGTAAAGGGACTGGGAATAGACTATAGGGGCAGATCACTACTGGCTAAAGGGACTAGACTATAGGGACAGATCACTACTCGGTAAAGGGACTGGGAATAGACTATAGGGACAGATCACTACTGGGTAAAGGGACTGGGAATGGACTATAGGGAAAGATCACTACTGGGTAAAGGGACTGGGAATAGACTATAGGGACAGATCACTACTGGGTAAAGGGACTGGGAATAGACTATAGGAGCAGATCACTACTGGGTAAATGGACTGGGAATAGACTATAGGGGCAGATCACTACTGGGTAAAGGGACTGGGAATAGACTATAGGAGCAGATCACTACTGGGTAAAGGGACTGGGAATAGACTATAGGGACAGATCACTACTGGGTAAAGGGACTGGGAATAGACTATAGGGACAGATCACTACTGGGTAAAGGGACTGGGAATAGACTATAGGGACAGATCACTACTGGGTAAAGGGACTGGGAATAGACTATAGGGACAGATCACTACTGGGTAAAGGGAATAGACTATAGGGACAGATCACTACTGGGTAAAGGGACTGGGAATAGACTATAGGGACAGAACACTACTGGGTAAAGGGACTGGGAATAGACTATAGGAGCAGATCACTACTGGGTAAAGGGACTGGGAATAGACTATAGGGACAGATCACTACTGGGTAAAGGGACTGGGAATAGACTATAGGAGCAGATCACTACTGGGTAAAGGGACTGGGAATAGACTATAGGAGCAGAACACTACTGGGTAAAGGGACTGGGAATAGACTATAGGAGCAGAACACTACTGGGTTAAGGGACTGGGAATAGACTATAGGAGCAGATCACTACTGGGTTAAGGGACTGGGAATAGACTATAGGAGCAGAACACTACTGGGTAAAGGGAATAGACTATAGGAGCAGAACACTACTGGGTTAAGGGACTGTGAA
Source organism: Salvelinus fontinalis (assembly GCF_029448725.1). Classification (NCBI taxonomy): domain Eukaryota; kingdom Metazoa; phylum Chordata; class Actinopteri; order Salmoniformes; family Salmonidae; genus Salvelinus; species Salvelinus fontinalis. Next base: position 60,584,359 of record NC_074682.1, on the reverse strand, counting down.
TAGACTATAGGAGCAGATCACTACTGGGTAAAGGGACTGGGAATAGACTATAGGGACAGAACACTACTGGGTAAAGGGACTGGGAATAGACTATAGGGACAGATCACTACTGGGTAAAGGGACTGGGAATAGACTATAGGGACAGAACACTACTGGGTAAAGGGAATAGACTATAGGGACAGATCACTACTGGGTAAAGGGACTGGGAATAGACTATAGGGACAGAACACTACTGGGTAAAGGGACTAGACTATAGGAGCAGATCACTACTGGGTAAAGGGACTAGACTATAGGAGCAGATCACTACTGGGTAAAGGGACTGGGACTAGACTATAGGAGCAGATCACTACTGGGTAAAGGGACTGGGAATAGACTATAGGGACAGAACACTACTGAGTTAAGGGACTGGGAATAGACTATAGGAGCAGATCACTACTGGGTAAAGGGACACAAGACTATAGGGACAGAACACTACTGGGTAAAGGGACTGGGAATAGACTATAGGGACAGATCACTACTGGGTAAAGGGACTAGACTATAGGGACAGATCACTACTGGGTAAAGGGACTGGGAATAGACTATAGGGACAGATCACTACTGGGTAAAGGGACTGGGAATGGACTATAGGAGCAGATCACTACTGGGTAAAGGGACTGGGAATAGACTATAGGGGCAGAACACTACTTGGTAAAGGGACTGGGAATAGACTATAGGGACAGATCACTACTGGGTAAAGGGACTGGGAATAGACTATAGGGACAGATCACAACTGGGTAAAGGGACTGGGAATAGACTATAGGGACAGATCACTACTGGGTAAAGGGACTGGGAATAGACTATAGGGACAGAACACTACTGGGTAAAGGGACTGGGAATAGACTATAGGGACAGATCACTACTGGGTAAAGGGACTGGGAATAGACTATAGGGACAGATCACTACTGGGTAAAGGGACTGGGAATAGACTATAGGGACAGGTCACTACTGGGTAAAGGGACTGGGAATAGACTATAGGAGCAGAACACTACTGGGTAAAGGGACTGGGAATAGACTATAGGGGCAGATCACTACTGGGTAAAGGGACTGGGAATAGACTATAGGGACAGAACACTACTGGGTAAAGGGACTGGGAATAGACTATAGGGACAGATCACTACTGGGTAAAGGGACTGGGAATAGACTATAGGGACAGAACATCTACTGGGTAAAGGGAATAGACTATAGGGACAGATCACTACTGGGTAAAGGGACTGGGAATAGACTATAGGGACAGAACACTACTGGGTAAAGGGACTAGACTATAGGAGCAGATCACTACTGGGTAAAGGGACTAGACTATAGGAGCAGATCACTACTGGGTAAAGGGACTGGGACTAGACTATAGGAGCAGATCACTACTGGGTAAAGGGACTGGGAATAGACTATAGGGGCAGATCACTACTGGGTTAAGGGACTGGGAATAGACTATAGGGGCAGATCACTACTGGGTTAAGGGACTGGGAATAGACTATAGGAGCAGAACACTACTGGGTAAAGGGACTGGGAATAGACTATAGGGACAGATCACTACTGGGTAAAGGGAATAGACTATAGGGACAGATCACTACTGGGTAAAGGGACTGGGAATAGACTATAGGGACAGATCACTACTGGGTAAAGGGACTGGGAATAGACTGTAGGAGCAGATCACTACTGGGAATAGACTATAGGGACAGAACACTACTGGGTTAAGGGACTGGGAATAGACTATAGGAGCAGATCACTACTGGGTAAAGGGACACAAGACTATAGGGACAGAACACTACTGGGTAAAGGGACTGGGAATAGACTATAGGAGCAGATCACTACTGGGTAAAGGGACTGGGAATAGACTATAGGGGCAGAACACTACTGGGTAAAGGGACTGGGAATAGACTATAGGGACAGATCACTACTGGGTAAAGGGACTGGGAATAGACTATAGGGACAGATCACTACTGGGTAAAGGGACTGGGAATAGACTATAGGGACAGATCACTACTGGGTAAAGGGACTGGGAATAGACTATAGGAGCAGAACACTACTGGGTAAAGGGACTGGGAATAGACTATAGGGGCAGATCACTACTGGGTAAAGGGACTGTGAATAGACTATAGGAGCAGATCACTACTGGGTAAAGGGACTGGGAATAGACTATAGGAGCAGATCACTACTGGGTAAAGGGACTGGGAATAGACTATAGGAGCAGAACACTACTGGGTAAAGGGACTGGGAATAGACTATAGGAGCAGATCACTACTGGGTAAATCGACTGGGAATAGACTATAGGAGCAGAACACTACTGGGTAAAGGGACTGGGAATAGACTATAGGAGCAGAACACTACTGGGTAAAGGGAATAGACTATAGGGACAGATCACTACTGGGTAAAGGGACTGGGAATAGACTATAGGAGCAGATCACTACTGGGTTAAGGGACTGGGAATAGACTATAGGGACAGAACACTACTGGGTAAAGGGACTAGACTATAGGGGCAGATCACTACTGGGTAAAGGGACTATAGGAGCAGATCACTACTGAGTAAAGGGACTGGGAATAGACTATAGGGACAGATCACTACTGGGTAAAGGGACTAGACTATAGGGACAGATCACTACTGGGTAAAGGGACTGGGAATAGACTATAGGGACAGATCACTACTGGGTAAAGGGACTGGGAATGGACTATAGGGAAAGATCACTACTGGGTAAAGGGACTGGGAATAGACTATAGGGACAGATCACTACTGGGTAAAGGGACTGGGAATAGACTATAGGAGCAGATCACTACTGGGTAAAGGGACTGGGAATAGACTATAGGGACAGATCACTACTGGGTAAAGGGACTGGGAATAGACTATAGGAGCAGATCACTACTGGGTAAAGGGACTGGGAATAGACTATAGGGACAGATCACTACTGGGTAAAGGGACTGGGAATAGACTATAGGGACAGATCACTACTGGGTAAAGGGACTGGGAATAGACTATAGGGACAGATCACTACTGGGTAAAGGGACTGGGAATAGAATATAGGAGCAGATCACTACTGGGTAAAGGGAATAGACTATAGGGACAGATCACTACTGGGTAAAGGGACTGGGAATAGACTATAGGGACAGAACACTACTGGGTAAAGGGACTGGGAATAGACTATAGGAGCAGATCACTACTGGGTTAAGGGACTGGGAATAGACTATAGGGACAGAACACTACTGGGTAAAGGGACTGGGAATAGACTATAGGAGCAGATCACTACTGGGTAAATGGACTGGGAATAGACTATAGGGACAGATCACTACTGGGTAAAGGGACTATAGGAGCAGATCACTACTGGGTAAAGGGACTGGGAATAGACTATAGGGACAGATCACTACTGGGTAAAGGGACTAGACTATAGGGACAGATCACTACTCGGTAAAGGGACTGGGAATAGACTATAGGGACAGATCACTACTGGGTAAAGGGACTGGGAATGGACTATAGGGAAAGATCACTACTGGGTAAAGGGACTGGGAATAGACTATAGGGACAGATCACTACTGGGTAAAGGGACTGGGAATAGACTATAGGAGCAGATCACTACTGGGTAAATGGACTGGGAATAGACTATAGGGGCAGATCACTACTGGGTAAAGGGACTGGGAATAGACTATAGGGACAGATCACTACTGGGTAAAGGGACTGGGAATAGACTATAGGAGCAGATCACTACTGGGTAAAGGGACTGGGAATAGACTATAGGGACAGATCACTACTGGGTAAAGGGACTGGGAATAGACTATAGGGACAGATCACTACTGGGTAAAGGGACTGGGAATAGACTATAGGGACAGATCACTACTGGGTAAAGGGACTGGGAATAGACTATAGGAGCAGATCACTACTGGGTAAAGGGACTGGGAATAGACTATAGGGACAGATCACTACTGGGTAAAGGGACTGGGAATAGACTATAGGGACAGATCACTACTGGGTAAAGGGACTGGGAATAGACTATAGGGACAGATCACTACTGGGTAAAGGGACTGGGAATAGACTATAGGAGCAGATCACTACTGGGTAAAGGGAATAGACTATAGGGACAGATCACTACTGGGTAAAGGGACTGGGAATAGACTATAGGGACAGAACACTACTGGGTAAAGGGACTGGGAATAGACTATAGGAGCAGATCACTACTGGGTTAAGGGACTGGGAATAGACTATAGGGACAGAACACTACTGGGTAAAGGGACTGGGAATAGACTATAGGAGCAGATCACTACTGGGTAAATGGACTGGGAATAGACTATAGGGACAGATCACTACTGGGTAAAGGGACTATAGGAGCAGATCACTACTGGGTAAAGGGACTGGGAATAGACTATAGGGACAGATCACTACTGGGTAAAGGGACTAGACTATAGGGACAGATCACTACTCGGTAAAGGGACTGGGAATAGACTATAGGGACAGATCACTACTGGGTAAAGGGACTGGGAATGGACTATAGGGAAAGATCACTACTGGGTAAAGGGACTGGGAATAGACTATAGGGACAGATCACTACTGGGTAAAGGGACTGGGAATAGACTATAGGAGCAGATCACTACTGGGTAAATGGACTGGGAATAGACTATAGGGGCAGATCACTACTGGGTAAAGGGACTGGGAATAGACTATAGGAGCAGATCACTACTGGGTAAAGGGACTGGGAATAGACTATAGGGACAGATCACTACTGGGTAAAGGGACTGGGAATAGACTATAGGGACAGATCACTACTGGGTAAAGGGACTGGGAATAGACTATAGGGACAGATCACTACTGGGTAAAGGGACTGGGAATAGACTATAGGGACAGATCACTACTGGGTAAAGGGAATAGACTATAGGGACAGATCACTACTGGGTAAAGGGACTGGGAATAGACTATAGGGACAGAACACTACTGGGTAAAGGGACTGGGAATAGACTATAGGAGCAGATCACTACTGGGTAAAGGGACTGGGAATAGACTATAGGGACAGATCACTACTGGGTAAAGGGACTGGGAATAGACTATAGGAGCAGATCACTACTGGGTAAAGGGACTGGGAATAGACTATAGGAGCAGAACACTACTGGGTAAAGGGACTGGGAATAGACTATAGGAGCAGAACACTACTGGGTTAAGGGACTGGGAATAGACTATAGGAGCAGATCACTACTGGGTTAAGGGACTGGGAATAGACTATAGGAGCAGAACACTACTGGGTAAAGGGAATAGACTATAGGAGCAGAACACTACTGGGTTAAGGGACTGTGAATAGACTATAGGAGCAGATCACTACTGGGTAAAGGGACTGGGAATAGACTATAGGGACAGAACACTACTGGGTAAAGGGACTGGGAATAGACTATAGGGACAGATCACTACTGGGTAAAGGGACTGGGAATAGACTATAGGGACAGAACACTACTGGGTAAAGGGAATAGACTATAGGGACAGATCACTACTGGGTAAAGGGACTGGGAATAGACTATAGGGACAGAACACTACTGGGTAAAGGGACTAGACTATAGGAGCAGATCACTACTGGGTAAAGGGACTAGACTATAGGAGCAGATCACTACTGGGTAAAGGGACTGGGACTAGACTATAGGAGCAGATCACTACTGGGTAAAGGGACTGGGAATAGACTATAGGGACAGAACACTACTGAGTTAAGGGACTGGGAATAGACTATAGGAGCAGATCACTACTGGGTAAAGGGACACAAGACTATAGGGACAGAACACTACTGGGTAAAGGGACTGGGAATAGACTATAGGGACAGATCACTACTGGGTAAAGGGACTAGACTATAGGGACAGATCACTACTGGGTAAAGGGACTGGGAATAGACTATAGGGACAGATCACTACTGGGTAAAGGGACTGGGAATGGACTATAGGAGCAGATCACTACTGGGTAAAGGGACTGGGAATAGACTATAGGGGCAGAACACTACTTGGTAAAGGGACTGGGAATAGACTATAGGGACAGATCACTACTGGGTAAAGGGACTGGGAATAGACTATAGGGACAGATCACAACTGGGTAAAGGGACTGGGAATAGACTATAGGGACAGATCACTACTGGGTAAAGGGACTGGGAATAGACTATAGGGACAGAACACTACTGGGTAAAGGGACTGGGAATAGACTATAGGGACAGATCACTACTGGGTAAAGGGACTGGGAATAGACTATAGGGACAGATCACTACTGGGTAAAGGGACTGGGAATAGACTATAGGGACAGGTCACTACTGGGTAAAGGGACTGGGAATAGACTATAGGAGCAGAACACTACTGGGTAAAGGGACTGGGAATAGACTATAGGGGCAGATCACTACTGGGTAAAGGGACTGGGAATAGACTATAGGGACAGAACACTACTGGGTAAAGGGACTGGGAATAGACTATAGGGACAGATCACTACTGGGTAAAGGGACTGGGAATAGACTATAGGGACAGAACATCTACTGGGTAAAGGGAATAGACTATAGGGACAGATCACTACTGGGTAAAGGGACTGGGAATAGACTATAGGGACAGAACACTACTGGGTAAAGGGACTAGACTATAGGAGCAGATCACTACTGGGTAAAGGGACTAGACTATAGGAGCAGATCACTACTGGGTAAAGGGACTGGGACTAGACTATAGGAGCAGATCACTACTGGGTAAAGGGACTGGGAATAGACTATAGGGGCAGATCACTACTGGGTTAAGGGACTGGGAATAGACTATAGGGGCAGATCACTACTGGGTTAAGGGACTGGGAATAGACTATAGGAGCAGAACACTACTGGGTAAAGGGACTGGGAATAGACTATAGGGACAGATCACTACTGGGTAAAGGGAATAGACTATAGGGACAGATCACTACTGGGTAAAGGGACTGGGAATAGACTATAGGGACAGATCACTACTGGGTAAAGGGACTGGGAATAGACTGTAGGAGCAGATCACTACTGGGAATAGACTATAGGGACAGAACACTACTGGGTTAAGGGACTGGGAATAGACTATAGGAGCAGATCACTACTGGGTAAAGGGACACAAGACTATAGGGACAGAACACTACTGGGTAAAGGGACAGGGAATAGACTATAGGAGCAGATCACTACTGGGTAAAGGGACTGGGAATAGACTATAGGGGCAGAACACTACTGGGTAAAGGGACTGGGAATAGACTATAGGGACAGATCACTACTGGGTAAAGGGACTGGGAATAGACTATAGGGACAGATCACTACTGGGTAAAGGGACTGGGAATAGACTATAGGGACAGATCACTACTGGGTAAAGGGACTGGGAATAGACTATAGGGACAGATCACTACTGGGTAAAGGGACTGGGAATAGACTATAGGAGCAGAACACTACTGGGTAAAGGGACTGGGAATAGACTATAGGGGCAGATCACTACTGGGTAAAGGGACTGTGAATAGACTATAGGAGCAGATCACTACTGGGTAAAGGGACTGGGAATAGACTATAGGAGCAGATCACTACTGGGTAAAGGGACTGGGAATAGACTATAGGAGCAGAACACTACTGGGTAAAGGGACTGGGAATAGACTATAGGAGCAGATCACTACTGGGTAAATCGACTGGGAATAGACTATAGGAGCAGAACACTACTGGGTAAAGGGACTGGGAATAGACTATAGGAGCAGAACACTACTGGGTAAAGGGAATAGACTATAGGGACAGATCACTACTGGGTAAAGGGAATAGACTATAGGGACAGATCACTACTGGGTAAAGGGACTGGGAATAGACTATAGGAGCAGATCACTACTGGGTTAAGGGACTGGGAATAGACTATAGGGACAGATCACTACTGGGTAAAGGGAATAGACTATAGGGGCAGATCACTACTGGGTAAAGGGACTGGGAATGGACTATAGGAGCAGATCACTACTGGGTAAAGGGACTGGGAATAGACTATAGGGGCAGAACACTACTTGGTAAAGGGACTGGGAATAGACTATAGGGACAGATCACTACTGGGTAAAGGGACTGGGAATAGACTATAGGGACAGATCACAACTGGGTAAAGGGACTGGGAATAGACTATAGGGACAGATCACTACTGGGTAAAGGGACTGGGAATAGACTATAGGGACAGAACACTACTGGGTAAAGGGACTGGGAATAGACTATAGGGACAGATCACTACTGGGTAAAGGGACTGGGAATAGACTATAGGGACAGATCACTACTGGGTAAAGGGACTGGGAATAGACTATAGGGACAGGTCACTACTGGGTAAAGGGACTGGGAATAGACTATAGGAGCAGAACACTACTGGGTAAAGGGACTGGGAATAGACTATAGGGGCAGATCACTACTGGGTAAAGGGACTGGGAATAGACTATAGGGACAGAACACTACTGGGTAAAGGGACTGGGAATAGACTATAGGGACAGATCACTACTGGGTAAAGGGACTGGGAATAGACTATAGGGACAGAACATCTACTGGGTAAAGGGAATAGACTATAGGGACAGATCACTACTGGGTAAAGGGACTGGGAATAGACTATAGGGACAGAACACTACTGGGTAAAGGGACTAGACTATAGGAGCAGATCACTACTGGGTAAAGGGACTAGACTATAGGAGCAGATCACTACTGGGTAAAGGGACTGGGACTAGACTATAGGAGCAGATCAGTACTGGGTAAAGGGACTGGGAATAGACTATAGGGGCAGATCACTACTGGGTTAAGGGACTGGGAATAGACTATAGGGGCAGATCACTACTGGGTTAAGGGACTGGGAATAGACTATAGGAGCAGAACACTACTGGGTAAAGGGACTGGGAATAGACTATAGGGACAGATCACTACTGGGTAAAGGGAATAGACTATAGGGACAGATCACTACTGGGTAAAGGGACTGGGAATAGACTATAGGGACAGATCACTACTGGGTAAAGGGACTGGGAATAGACTGTAGGAGCAGATCACTACTGGGAATAGACTATAGGGACAGAACACTACTGGGTTAAGGGACTGGGAATAGACTATAGGAGCAGATCACTACTGGGTAAAGGGACACAAGACTATAGGGACAGAACACTACTGGGTAAAGGGACTGGGAATAGACTATAGGAGCAGATCACTACTGGGTAAAGGGACTGGGAATAGACTATAGGGGCAGAACACTACTGGGTAAAGGGACTGGGAATAGACTATAGGGACAGATCACTACTGGGTAAAGGGACTGGGAATAGACTATAGGGACAGATCACTACTGGGTAAAGGGACTGGGAATAGACTATAGGGACAGATCACTACTGGGTAAAGGGACTGGGAATAGACTATAGGGACAGATCACTACTGGGTAAAGGGACTGGGAATAGACTATAGGAGCAGAACACTACTGGGTAAAGGGACTGGGAATAGACTATAGGGGCAGATCACTACTGGGTAAAGGGACTGTGAATAGACTATAGGAGCAGATCACTACTGGGTAAAGGGACTGGGAATAGACTATAGGAGCAGATCACTACTGGGTAAAGGGACTGGGAATAGACTATAGGAGCAGAACACTACTGGGTAAAGGGACTGGGAATAGACTATAGGAGCAGATCACTACTGGGTAAATCGACTGGGAATAGACTATAGGAGCAGAACACTACTGGGTAAAGGGACTGGGAATAGACTATAGGAGCAGAACACTACTGGGTAAAGGGAATAGACTATAGGGACAGATCACTACTGGGTAAAGGGAATAGACTATAGGGACAGATCACTACTGGGTAAAGGGACTGGGAATAGACTATAGGAGCAGATCACTACTGGGTTAAGGGACTGGGAATAGACTATAGGGACAGAACACTTCTGGGTAAAGGGACTAGACTATAGGGGCAGATCACTACTGGGTAAAGGGACTATAGGAGCAGATCACTACTGGGTAAAGGGACTGGGAATAGACTATAGGGACAGATCACTACTGGGTAAAGGGACTAGACTATAGGGACAGATCACTACTGGGTAAAGGGACTGGGAATAGACTATAGGGACAGATCACTACTGGGTAAAGGGACTGGGAATGGACTATAGGGAAAGATCACTACTGGGTAAAGGGACTGGGAATAGACTATAGGGACAGATCACTACTGGGTAAAGGGACTGGGAATAGACTATAGGAGCAGATCACTACTGGGTAAAGGGACTGGGAATAGACTATAGGGACAGATCACTACTGGGTAAAGGGACTGGGAATAGACTATAGGAGCAGATCACTACTGGGTAAAGGGACTGGGAATAGACTATAGGGACAGATCACTACTGGGTAAAGGGACTGGGAATAGACTATAGGGACAGATCACTACTGGGTAAAGGGACTGGGAATAGACTATAGGGACAGATCACTACTGGGTAAAGGGACTGGGAATAGACTATAGGAGCAGATCACTACTGGGTAAAGGGAATAGACTATAGGGACAGATCACTACTGGGTAAAGGGACTGGGAATAGACTATAGGGACAGAACACTACTGGGTAAAGGGACTGGGAATAGACTATAGGAGCAGATCACTACTGGGTTAAGGGACTGGGAATAGACTATAGGGACAGAACACTACTGGGTAAAGGGACTGGGAATAGACTATAGGAGCAGATCACTACTGGGTAAATGGACTGGGAATAGACTATAGGGACAGATCACTACTGGGTAAAGGGACTATAGGAGCAGATCACTACTGGGTAAAGGGACTGGGAATAGACTATAGGGACAGATCACTACTGGGTAAAGGGACTAGACTATAGGGACAGATCACTACTCGGTAAAGGGACTGGGAATAGACTATAGGGACAGATCACTACTGGGTAAAGGGACTGGGAATGGACTATAGGGAAAGATCACTACTGGGTAAAGGGACTGGGAATAGACTATAGGGACAGATCACTACTGGGTAAAGGGACTGGGAATAGACTATAGGAGCAGATCACTACTGGGTAAATGGACTGGGAATAGACTATAGGGGCAGATCACTACTGGGTAAAGGGACTGGGAATAGACTATAGGAGCAGATCACTACTGGGTAAAGGGACTGGGAATAGACTATAGGGACAGATCACTACTGGGTAAAGGGACTGGGAATAGACTATAGGGACAGATCACTACTGGGTAAAGGGACTGGGAATAGACTATAGGGACAGATCACTACTGGGTAAAGGGACTGGGAATAGACTATAGGGACAGATCACTACTGGGTAAAGGGAATAGACTATAGGGACAGATCACTACTGGGTAAAGGGACTGGGAATAGACTATAGGGACAGAACACTACTGGGTAAAGGGACTGGGAATAGACTATAGGAGCAGATCACTACTGGGTAAAGGGACTGGGAATAGACTATAGGGGCAGAACACTACTGGGTAAAGGGACTGGGAATAGACTATAGGGACAGATCACTACTGGGTAAAGGGACTGGGAATAGACTATAGGGACAGATCACTACTGGGTAAAGGGACTGGGAATAGACTATAGGGACAGATCACTACTGGGTAAAGGGACTGGGAATAGACTATAGGGACAGATCACTACTGGGTAAAGGGACTGGGAATAGACTATAGGAGCAGAACACTACTGGGTAAAGGGACTGGGAATAGACTATAGGGGCAGATCACTACTGGGTAAAGGGACTGTGAATAGACTATAGGAGCAGATCACTACTGGGTAAAGGGACTGGGAATAGACTATAGGAGCAGATCACTACTGGGTAAAGGGACTGGGAATAGACTATAGGAGCAGAACACTACTGGGTAAAGGGACTGGGAATAGACTATAGGAGCAGATCACTACTGGGTAAATCGACTGGGAATAGACTATAGGAGCAGAACACTACTGGGTAAAGGGACTGGGAATAGACTATAGGAGCAGAACACTACTGGGTAAAGGGAATAGACTATAGGGACAGATCACTACTGGGTAAAGGGAATAGACTATAGGGACAGATCACTACTGGGTAAAGGGACTGGGAATAGACTATAGGAGCAGATCACTACTGGGTTAAGGGACTGGGAATAGACTATAGGGACAGAACACTACTGGGTAAAGGGACTAGACTATAGGGGCAGATCACTACTGGGTAAAGGGACTATAGGAGCAGATCACTACTGGGTAAAGGGACTGGGAATAGACTATAGGGACAGATCACTACTGGGTAAAGGGACTAGACTATAGGGACAGATCACTACTGGGTAAAGGGACTGGGAATAGACTATAGGGACAGATCACTACTGGGTAAAGGGACTGGGAATGGACTATAGGGAAAGATCACTACTGGGTAAAGGGACTGGGAATAGACTATAGGGACAGATCACTACTGGGTAAAGGGACTGGGAATAGACTATAGGAGCAGATCACTACTGGGTAAAGGGACTGGGAATAGACTATAGGGACAGATCACTACTGGGTAAAGGGACTGGGAATAGACTATAGGAGCAGATCACTACTGGGTAAAGGGACTGGGAATAGACTATAGGGACAGATCACTACTGGGTAAAGGGACTGGGAATAGACTATAGGGACAGATCACTACTGGGTAAAGGGACTGGGAATAGACTATAGGGACAGATCACTACTGGGTAAAGGGACTGGGAATAGACTATAGGAGCAGATCACTACTGGGTAAAGGGAATAGACTATAGGGACAGATCACTACTGGGTAAAGGGACTGGGAATAGACTATAGGGACAGAACACTACTGGGTAAAGGGACTGGGAATAGACTATAGGAGCAGATCACTACTGGGTTAAGGGACTGGGAATAGACTATAGGGACAGAACACTACTGGGTAAAGGGACTGGGAATAGACTATAGGAGCAGATCACTACTGGGTAAATGGACTGGGAATAGACTATAGGGACAGATCACTACTGGGTAAAGGGACTATAGGAGCAGATCACTACTGGGTAAAGGGACTGGGAATAGACTATAGGGACAGATCACTACTGGGTAAAGGGACTAGACTATAGGGACAGATCACTACTCGGTAAAGGGACTGGGAATAGACTATAGGGACAGATCACTACTGGGTAAAGGGACTGGGAATGGACTATAGGGAAAGATCACTACTGGGTAAAGGGACTGGGAATAGACTATAGGGACAGATCACTACTGGGTAAAGGGACTGGGAATAGACTATAGGAGCAGATCACTACTGGGTAAATGGACTGGGAATAGACTATAGGGGCAGATCACTACTGGGTAAAGGGACTGGGAATAGACTATAGGAGCAGATCACTACTGGGTAAAGGGACTGGGAATAGACTATAGGGACAGATCACTACTGGGTAAAGGGACTGGGAATAGACTATAGGGACAGATCACTACTGGGTAAAGGGACTGGGAATAGACTATAGGGACAGATCACTACTGGGTAAAGGGACTGGGAATAGACTATAGGGACAGATCACTACTGGGTAAAGGGAATAGACTATAGGGACAGATCACTACTGGGTAAAGGGACTGGGAATAGACTACAGGGACAGAACACTACTGGGTAAAGGGACTGGGAATAGACTATAGGAGCAGATCACTACTGGGTAAAGGGACTGGGAATAGACTATAGGGACAGATCACTACTGGGTAAAGGGACTGGGAATAGACTATAGGAGCAGATCACTACTGGGTAAAGGGACTGGGAATAGACTATAGGAGCAGAACACTACTGGGTAAAGGGACTGGGAATAGACTATAGGAGCAGAACACTACTGGGTTAAGGGACTGGGAATAGACTATAGGAGCAGATCACTACTGGGTTAAGGGACTGGGAATAGACTATAGGAGCAGAACACTACTGGGTAAAGGGAATAGACTATAGGAGCAGAACACTACTGGGTTAAGGGACTGTGAATAGACTATAGGAGCAGATCACTACTGGGTAAAGGGACTGGGAATAGACTATAGGGACAGAACACTACTGGGTAAAGGGACTGGGAATAGACTATAGGGACAGATCACTACTGGGTAAAGGGACTGGGAATAGACTATAGGGACAGAACACTACTGGGTAAAGGGAATAGACTATAGGGACAGATCACTACTGGGTAAAGGGACTGGGAATAGACTATAGGGACAGAACACTACTGGGTAAAGGGACTAGACTATAGGAGCAGATCACTACTGGGTAAAGGGACTAGACTATAGGAGCAGATCACTACTGGGTAAAGGGACTGGGACTAGACTATAGGAGCAGATCACTACTGGGTAAAGGGACTGGGAATAGACTATAGGGACAGAACACTACTGAGTTAAGGGACTGGGAATAGACTATAGGAGCAGATCACTACTGGGTAAAGGGACACAAGACTATAGGGACAGAACACTACTCGGTAAAGGGACTGGGAATAGACTATAGGGACAGATCACTACTGGGTAAAGGGACTAGACTATAGGGACAGATCACTACTGGGTAAAGGGACTGGGAATAGACTATAGGGACAGATCACTACTGGGTAAAGGGACTGGGAATGGACTATAGGAGCAGATCACTACTGGGTAAAGGGACTGGGAATAGACTATAGGGGCAGAACACTACTGGGTAAAGGGACTGGGAATAGACTATAGGGACAGATCACTACTGGGTAAAGGGACTGGGAATAGACTATAGGGACAGATCACAACTGGGTAAAGGGACTGGGAATAGACTATAGGGACAGATCACTACTGGGTAAAGGGACTGGGAATAGACTATAGGGACAGAACACTACTGGGTAAAGGGACTGGGAATAGACTATAGGGACAGATCACTACTGGGTAAAGGGACTGGGAATAGACTATAGGGACAGATCACTACTGGGTAAAGGGACTGGGAATAGACTATAGGGACAGGTCACTACTGGGTAAAGGGACTGGGAATAGACTATAGGAGCAGAACACTACTGGGTAAAGGGACTGGGAATAGACTATAGGGGCAGATCACTACTGGGTAAAGGGACTGGGAATAGACTATAGGGACAGAACACTACTGGGTAAAGGGACTGGGAATAGACTATAGGGACAGATCACTACTGGGTAAAGGGACTGGGAATAGACTATAGGGACAGAACATCTACTGGGTAAAGGGAATAGACTATAGGGACAGATCACTACTGGGTAAAGGGACTGGGAATAGACTATAGGGACAGAACACTACTGGGTAAAGGGACTAGACTATAGGAGCAGATCACTACTGGGTAAAGGGACTAGACTATAGGAGCAGATCACTACTGGGTAAAGGGACTGGGACTAGACTATAGGAGCAGATCACTACTGGGTAAAGGGACTGGGAATAGACTATAGGGGCAGATCACTACTGGGTTAAGGGACTGGGAATAGACTATAGGGGCAGATCACTACTGGGTTAAGGGACTGGGAATAGACTATAGGAGCAGAACACTACTGGGTAAAGGGACTGGGAATAGACTATAGGGACAGATCACTACTGGGTAAAGGGAATAGACTATAGGGACAGATCACTACTGGGTAAAGGGACTGGGAATAGACTATAGGGACAGATCACTACTGGGTAAAGGGACTGGGAATAGACTGTAGGAGCAGATCACTACTGGGAATAGACTATAGGGACAGAACACTACTGGGTTAAGGGACTGGGAATAGACTATAGGAGCAGATCACTACTGGGTAAAGGGACACAAGACTATAGGGACAGAACACTACTGGGTAAAGGGACTGGGAATAGACTATAGGAGCAGATCACTACTGGGTAAAGGGACTGGGAATAGACTATAGGGACAGATCACTACTGGGTAAAGGGACTGGGAATAGACTATAGGGACAGAACACTACTGGGTAAAGGGACTGGGAATAGACTATAGGAGCAGAACACTACTGGGTAAAGGGACTGGGAATAGACTATAGGAGCAGATCACTACTGGGTAAAGGGACTGGGAATAGACTATAGGAGCAGAACACTACTGGGTAAAGGGACTGGGAATAGACTATAGGAGCAGATCACTACTGGGTAAATCGACTGGGAATAGACTATAGGAGCAGAACACTACTGGGTAAAGGGACTGGGAATAGACTATAGGAGCAGAACACTACTGGGTAAAGGGAATAGACTATAGGGACAGATCACTACTGGGTAAAGGGAATAGACTATAGGGACAGATCACTACTGGGTAAAGGGACTGGGAATAGACTATAGGAGCAGATCACTACTGGGTTAAGGGACTGGGAATAGACTATAGGGACAGAACACTACTGGGAAAAGGGACTAGACTATAGGGGCAGATCACTACTGGGCAAAGGGACTATAGGAGCAGATCACTACTGGGTAAAGGGACTGGGAATAGACTATAGGGACAGATCACTACTGGGTAAAGGGACTAGACTATAGGGACAGATCACTACTGGGTAAAGGGACTGGGAATAGACTATAGGGACAGATCACTACTGGGTAAAGGGACTGGGAATGGACTATAGGGAAAGATCACTACTGGGTAAAGGGACTGGGAATAGACTATAGGGACAGATCACTACTGGGTAAAGGGACTGGGAATAGACTATAGGAGCAGATCACTACTGGGTAAAGGGACTGGGAATAGACTATAGGGACAGATCACTACTGGGTAAAGGGACTGGGAATAGACTATAGGAGCAGATCACTACTGGGTAAAGGGACTGGGAATAGACTATAGGGACAGATCACTACTGGGTAAAGGGACTGGGAATAGACTATAGGGACAGATCACTACTGGGTAAAGGGACTGGGAATAGACTATAGGGACAGATCACTACTGGGTAAAGGGACTGGGAATAGACTATAGGAGCAGATCACTACTGGGTAAAGGGAATAGACTATAGGGACAGATCACTACTGGGTAAAGGGACTGGGAATAGACTATAGGGACAGAACACTACTGGGTAAAGGGACTGGGAATAGACTATAGGAGCAGATCACTACTGGGTTAAGGGACTGGGAATAGACTATAGGGACAGAACACTACTGGGTAAAGGGACTGGGAATAGACTATAGGAGCAGATCACTACTGGGTAAATGGACTGGGAATAGACTATAGGGACAGATCACTACTGGGTAAAGGGACTATAGGAGCAGATCACTACTGGGTAAAGGGACTGGGAATAGACTATAGGGACAGATCACTACTGGGTAAAGGGACTAGACTATAGGGACAGATCACTACTCGGTAAAGGGACTGGGAATAGACTATAGGGACAGATCACTACTGGGTAAAGGGACTGGGAATGGACTATAGGGAAAGATCACTACTGGGTAAAGGGACTGGGAATAGACTATAGGGACAGATCACTACTGGGTAAAGGGACTGGGAATAGACTATAGGAGCAGATCACTACTGGGTAAATGGACTGGGAATAGACTATAGGGGCAGATCACTACTGGGTAAAGGGACTGGGAATAGACTATAGGAGCAGATCACTACTGGGTAAAGGGACTGGGAATAGACTATAGGGACAGATCACTACTGGGTAAAGGGACTGGGAATGGACTATAGGGAAAGATCACTACTGGGTAAAGGGACTGGGAATAGACTATAGGGACAGATCACTACTGGGTAAAGGGACTGGGAATAGACTATAGGGACAGATCACTACTGGGTAAAGGGAATAGACTATAGGGACAGATCACTACTGGGTAAAGGGACTGGGAATAGACTACAGGGACAGAACACTACTGGGTAAAGGGACTGGGAATAGACTATAGGAGCAGATCACTACTGGGTAAAGGGACTGGGAATAGACTATAGGGACAGATCACTACTGGGTAAAGGGACTGGGAATAGACTATAGGAGCAGATCACTACTGGGTAAAGGGACTGGGAATAGACTATAGGAGCAGAACACTACTGGGTAAAGGGACTGGGAATAGACTATAGGAGCAGAACACTACTGGGTTAAGGGACTGGGAATAGACTATAGGAGCAGATCACTACTGGGTAAAGGGACTGGGAATAGACTATAGGGGCAGATCACTACTGGGTAAAGGGACTGGGAATAGACTATAGGAGCAGATCACTACTGGGTAAAGGGAATAGACTATAGGGACTGATCACTACTGGGTAAAGGGAATAGACTATAGGGGCAGATCACTACTGGGTAAGGGGACTGGGAATAGACTATAGGGACAGATCACTACTGGGTAAAGGGACTGGGAATAGACTATAGGAGCAGATCACTACTGGGTAAAGGGACTGGGAATAGACTATAGGGACAGATCACTACTGGGTAAAGGGACTGGGAATAGACTATAGGGACAGATCACTACTGGGTAAAGGGACTGGGAATAGACTATAGGGACAGATCACTACTGGGTAAAGGGACTGGGAATTGACTATAGGGACAGATCACTACTGGGTAAAGGGACTGGGAATAGACTATAGGAGCAGATCACTACTGGGTAAAGGGACTGGGAATAGACTATAGGAGCAGATCACTACTGGGTAAAGGGACTGGGAATAGACTATAGGAGCAGAACACTACTGGGTAAAGGGACTGGGAATAGACTATAGGAGCAGAACACTACTGGGTAAAGGGACTGGGAATAGACTATAGGGGCAGATCACTACTGGGTAAAGGGACTGGGAATAGACTATAGGAGCAGATCACTACTGGGTAAAGGGAATAGACTATAGGGACAGATCACTACTGGGTAAAGGGAATAGACTATAGGGACAGATCACTACTGGGTAAAGGGAATAGACTATAGGGGCAGATCACTACTGGGTAAAGGGACTGGGAATAGACTATAGGGACAGATCACTACTGGGTAAAGGGACTGGGAATAGACTATAGGAGCAGATCACTACTGGGTAAAGGGACTGGGAATAGACTATAGGGACAGATCACTACTGGGTAAAGGGACTGGGAATAGACTATAGGGACAGATCACTACTGGGTAAAGGGACTGGGAATAGACTATAGGGACAGATCACTACTGGGTAAAGGGAATAGACTATAGGAGCAGATCACTACTGGGTAAAGGGACTGGGAATAGACTATAGGAGCAGATCACTACTGGGTAAAGGGACTGGGAATAGACTATAGGGACAGATCACTACTGGGTAAAGGGACTGGGAATAGACTATAGGAGCAGATCACTACTGGGTAAAGGGAATAGACTATAGGGACAGATCACTACTGGGTAAAGGGACTGGGAATAGACTATAGGGACAGATCACTACTGGGTAAAGGGACTGGGAATAGACTATAGGAGCAGATCACTACTGGGTAAAGGGACTGGGAATAGACTATAGGGACAGATCACTACTGGGTAAAGGGACTGGGAATAGACTATAGGGACAGATCACTACTGGGTAAAGGGACTGGGAATAGACTATAGGGACAGATCACTACTGGTTAAAGGGAATAGACTATAGGGACAGATCACTACTGGGTAAAGGGACTGGGAATAGACTATAGGAGCAGATCACTACTGGGTAAAGGGACTGGGAATAGTCTATAGGGACAGATCACTACTGGGTAAAGGGACTTGGAATAGACAATAGGAGCAGAACACTACTGGGTAAAGGGAATAGACTATAGGGACAGATCACTACTGGGTAAAGGGACTGGGAATAGACTATAGGGGCAGAACACTACTGGGTAAAGGGACTGGGAATAGACTATAGGGACAGAACACTACTGGGTAAAGGGAATAGACTATAGGAGCAGATCACTACTGGGTAAAGGGACTGGGAATAGACTATAGGGACAGATCAATACTGGGTAAAGGGACTGGGAATAGACTATAGGAGCAGAACACTACTGGGTAAAGGGACTAGACTATAGGGACAGATCACTACTGGGTAAAGGGACTGGGAATAGACTATAGGGACAGATCACTACTGGGTAAAGGGACTGGGAATAGACTATAGGGACAGATCACTACTGGGTAAAGGGACTGGGAATAGACTATAGGGACAGATCACTACTGGGTCTAGGGAATAGACTATAGGGACAGATCACTACTGGGTAAAGGGACTGGGAATAGACTATAGGAGCAGATCACTACTGGGTAAAGGGACTGGGAATAGACTATAGGGACAGATCACTACTGGGTAAAGGGACTTGGAATAGACAATAGGAGCAGAACACTACTGGGTAAAGGAAATAGACTATAGGGACAGATCACTACTGGGTAAAGGGACTGGGAATAGACTATAGGGGCAGAACACTACTGGGTAAAGGGACTGGGAATAGACTATAGGGACAGAACACTACTGGGTAAAGGGACTGGGAATAGACTATAGGAGCAGATCACTACTGGGTAAAGGGACTGGGAATAGACTATAGGAGCAGATCACTACTGGGTAAAGGGACTGGGAATAGACTATAGGAGCAGATCACTACTGGGTAAAGGGACTGGGAATAGACTATAGGGACAGATCACTACTGGGTAAAGGGACTGGGAATAGACTGTAGGAGCAGAACACTACTGGGTAAAGGGACTAGACTATAGGGACAGATCACTACTGGGTAAAGGGACTGGGAATAGACTATAGGGGCAGAACACTACTGGGTAAAGGGACTGGGAATAGACTATAGGGACAGATCA
>NC_074682.1:60463771-60558771 GCF_029448725.1 Salvelinus fontinalis | reverse complement strand
CCTATTACAGGCTGTCCCTCACTATGTCCTATTACAGGCTGTCCCTCACTATGTCCTATTACAGGCTGTCCCTCACTATGTCCTTATACAGGATGTCCCTCACTATGTCCTTATACAGGCTGTCCCTCACTATGTCCTTGTACAGGCTGTCCCTCACTATGTCCTTGTACAGGCTGTCCCTCACTATGTCCTTGTACAGGCTGTCCCTCACTATGTCCTATTACAGGCTGTCCCTCACTATGTCCTTATACAGGCTGTCCCTCACTATGTCCTTATACAGGCTGTCCCTCACTATGTCCTTGTACAGGCTGTCCCTCACTATGTCCTTGTACAGGCTGTCCCTCACTATGTCCTTGTACAGGCTGTCCCTCACTATGTCCTTATACAGGCTGTCCCTCACTATGTCCTTATACAGGCTGTCCCTCACTATGTCCTTATACAGGCTGTGACTCAATATGTCCTATTACAGGCTGTCCCTCACTATGTCCTATTACAGGCTGTCCCTCACTATGTCCTTATACAGGCTGTCCCTCACTATGTCCTTATACAGGATGTCCCTCACTATGTCCTTGTACAGGCTGTCCCTCACTATGTCCTTGTACAGGCTGTCCCTCACTATGTCCTTATACAGGCTGTCCCTCACTATGTCCTTATACAGGCTGTCCCTCACTATGTCCTATTACAGGCTGTCCCTCACTATGTCCTATTACAGGCTGTCCCTCACTATGTCCTTATACAGACTGTCCCTCACTATGTCCTATTACAGGCTGTCCCTCACTATGTCCTATTACAGGCTGTCCCTCACTATGTCCTTGTACAGGCTGTCCCTCACTATGTCCTTGTACAGGCTGTCCCTCACTATGTCCTTGTACAGGCTGTCCCTCACTATGTCCTAGTACAGGCTGTCCCTCACTATGTCCTATTACAGGCTGTCCCTCACTATGTCCTATTACAGGCTGTCCCTCACTATGTCCTTATACAGGCTGTCCCTCACTATGTCCTTATACAGGATGTCCCTCACTATGTCCTTATACAGGCTGTCCCTCACTATGTCCTATTACAGGCTGTCCCTCACTATGTCCTATTACAGGCTGTCCCTCACTATGTCCTTATACAGGATGTCCCTCACTATGTCCTTATACAGGATGTCCCTCACTATGTCCTTATACAGGCTGTCCCTCACTATGTCCTCATACAGGCTGTCCCTCACTATATCCTTGTACAGGCTGTCCCTCACTATGTCCTTATACAGGCTGTCCCTCACTATGTCCTTATACAGGATGTCCCTCACTATGTCCTTATACAGGCTGTCCCTCACTATGTCCTTTTACAGGCTGTCCCTCACTATATCCTTGTACAGGCTGTCCCTCACTATGTCCTTATAAAGGCTGTCCTTCACTATGTCCTTATACAGGCTGTCCCTCACTATGTCCTTATACAGGCTCTCCCTCACTATGTCCTATTACAGGCTGTCCCTTACTATGTCCTTGTACAGGCTGTCCCTCACTATGTCCTTATACAGGCTGTCCCTCACTATGTCCTTGTAGAGGCTGTCCCTCACTATGTCCTATTACAGGCTGTCCCTCACTATATCCTTGTAGAGGCTGTCCCTCACTATATCCTTGTACAGGCTGTCCCTCACTATGTCCTTGTACAGGCTGTCCCTCACTATGTCATTGTACAGGCTGTCCCTCACTATGTCTTTGTACAGGCTGTCCCTCACTATGTCCTTATACAGACTGTCCCTCACTATGTCCTTGTACAGACTGTCCCACACTATGTTCTATTACAGGCTGTCCCTCACTATGTCCTATTACAGGCTGTCCCTCACTATGTCCTTATACAGGCTGTCCCTCACTATGTCCTTATACAGGCTGTCCCTCACTATGTCCTTATACAGGCTGTCCCTCACTATATCCTTGTACAGGCTGTCCCTCACTATGTCCTTATACAGGCTGTCCCTCACTATGTCCTTATACAGGATGTCCCTCACTATGTCCTTATACAGGCTGTCCCTCACTATGTCCTTTTACAGGCTGTCCCTCACTATATCCTTGTACAGGCTGTCCCTCACTATGTCCTTATAAAGGCTGTCCTTCACTATGTCCTTATACAGGCTGTCCCTCACTATGTCCTTATACAGGCTCTCCCTCACTATGTCCTATTACAGGCTGTCCCTTACTATGTCCTTGTACAGGCTGTCCCTCACTATGTCCTTATACAGGCTGTCCCTCACTATGTCCTTGTAGAGGCTGTCCCTCACTATGTCCTTTTACAGGCTGTCCCTCACTATATCCTTGTAGAGGCTGTCCCTCACTATATCCTTGTAGAGGCTGTCCCTCACTATGTCCTTGTACAGGCTGTCCCTCACTATGTCCTTGTACAGGCTGTCCCTCACTATGTCCTTATACAGGCTGTCCCTCACTATGTCCTTATACAGGCTGTCCCTCACTATGTCCTTATACAGGCTGTGACTCAATATGTCCTATTACAGGCTGTCCCTCACTATGTCCTTATACAGGCTGTCGTTCACTATGTCCTTATACAGGCTGTCCCTCATTATGTCCTTATACAGGCTGTCCTTCACTATGTTCTTATATAGGCTGTCCCTCACTATGTCCTTATACAGGCTCTCCCTCACTATGTCCTATTACAGGCTGTCCCTCACTATGTCCTTGTACAGGCTGTCCCTCACTATGTCTTTGTACAGGCTGTCCCTCACTATGTCCTTATACAGGCTGTCCCTCACTATGTCCTTGTACAGACTGTCCCTCACTATGTCCTTGTACAGGCTGTCCCTCACTATGTCCTTGTACAGACTGTCCCTCACTATGTCCTTATACAGGCTGTCCCTCACTATGTCCTATTACAGGCTGTCCCTCACTATGTCCTTATACAGGCTGTCCCTCACTATGTCCTATTACAGACTGTCCCTCACTATGTCCTTATACAGGCTGTCCCTCACTATATCCTTATACAGGCTGTCCGTCACTATGTCCTATTACAGACTGTCCGTCACTATTTTCTATTACAGAATGTCCCTCACTATGTCCTATTACAGACTGTCCCTCTCTATGTCCTTGTACAGGCTGTCCCTCACTATGTCCTTGTACAGGCTGTCCCTCACGATGTCCTTGTACAAGCTGTCCCTCACTATGTCCTTGTACAGGCTGTCCCTCACTATGTCCTTGTACAGGCTGTCCCTCACTATGTCCTTGTACAGGCTGTCCCTCACTATGTCCTTGTACAGGCTGTCCCTCACTATGTCCTTATACAGGCTGTCCGTCACAATGTCCTTATACAGACTGTCCCTCACTATGTCCTTGTACAGGCTGTCCCTCACTATGTCCTTGTACAGGCTGTCCCTCACTATGTCCTTGTACAGGCTGTCCCTCACTATGTCCTTGTACAGGCTGTCCCTCACTGTGTCCTTATACAGGCTGTCCCTCACTATGTCCTTGTACAGGCTGTCCCTCACTATGTCCTTGTACAGGCTGTCCCTCACTATGTCCTTGTACAGTCCAGTCTCCTGTTAACAGGACTAATCTCTCTCCAGGTCCAGTCTCCTGTTAACAGGACTAATCTCTCTCTTAGTCCTGTTAACAGGACTAATCTCTCTCCAGGTCCAGTCTCCTGTTAACAGGACTAATCTCTCTCCAGGTCCAGTCTCCTGTTAACAGGACTAATCTCTCTCCAGGTCCAGTCTCCATTTAACATGACTAATCTCTCTCCAGGTCCAGTCTCCTGTTAACAGGACTAATCTCTCTCCAGGTCCAGTCTCCTGTTAACAGGACTAATCTCTCTCCAGGTCCAGTCTCCTGTTAACAGGACTAATCTCTCTCCAGGTCCAGGCTCCATTTAACAGGACTAATCTCTCTCCAGGTCCAGTCTCCTGTTAACAGGACTAATCTCTCTCCAGGTCCAGTCTCCTGTTAACAGGACTAATCTCTCTCCAGGTCCAGGTCGAGTCCTCTACTAACAGGACTAATCTCTCTCCAGGTCCAGTCTCCTTTTAATAGGACTAATCTCTCTCCAGGTCGAGTCCTCTACTAACAGCACTAATCTCTCTCCAGGTCCAGTCTCCTTTTAACAGGACTAATCTCTCTCCAGGTCCAGTCTCCATTTAACAGGACTAATCTCTCTCCAGGTCCAGTCTCCATTTAACAGGACTAATCTCTCTCCAGGTCCAGTCTCCTGTTAACAGGACTAATCTCTCTCCAAGGCCAGTCTCCTGTTAACAGGACTAATCTCTCTCCAGGTCCAGTCTCCTGTTAACAGGACTAATCTCTCTCCAGGTCCAGTCTCCTGTTAACAGGACTAATCTCTCTCCAGGTCCAGTCTCCATTTAACAGGACTAATCTCTCTCCAGGTCCAGTCTCCATTTAACAGGACTAATCTCTCTCCAGGTCCAGTCTCCTGTTAACAGGACTAATCTCTCTCCAGGTCCAGTCTCCTATTAACAGGACTAATCTCTCTCCAGGTCCAGTCTCCTGTTAACAGGACTATTCTCTCTCCAGGTCCAGTCTCCTGTTAACAGGACTAATCTCTCTCCAGGTCCAGTCTCCATTTAACAGGACTAATCTCTCTCCAGGTCCAGTCTCCTGTTAACAGGACTAATCTTTCTCCAGGTCCAGGTCCAGTCTCCTGTTAACAGGACTAATCTCTCTCCAGGTCCAGTCTCCTGTTAACATGACTAATCTCTCTCCAGGTCCAGTCTCCATTTAACAGGACTAATCTCTCTCCAGGTCCAGTCTCCTGTTAACAGTACTAATCTCTCTCCAGGTCCAGTCTCCATTTAACAGGACTAATCTCTCTCCAGGTCCAGTCTCCTATTAACAGGACTAATCTCTCTCCAGGTCCAGTCTCCTGTTAACAGGACTAATCTCTCTCCATGTCCAGGTCCAGTCTCCTGTTAACAGGACTAATCTCTCTCCAGGTCCAGTCTCCTGTTAACAGAACTAATCTTTCTCCAGGTCCAGGTCCAGTCTCCTGTTAACAGGACTAATCTCTCTCTTAGTCCTGTTAACAGGACTAATCTTTCTCCAGGTCCAGTCTCCTGTTAACAGGACTAATCTCTCTCCAGGTCCAGTCTCCTGTTAACAGGACTAATCTCTCTCCAGGTCCAGTCTCCTGTTAACAGGACTAATCTCTCTCCAGGTCCAGTCTCCTGTTAACAGGACTAATCTCTCTCCAGGTCCAGTCTCCTGTTAACAGGACTAATCTTTCTCCAGGTCCAGTCTCCTGTTAACAGGACTAATCTCTCTCCAGGTCCAGTCTCCTGTTAACAGGACTAATCTCTCTCTTAGTCCTGTTAACAGGACTAATCTCTCTCCAGGTCCAGTCTCCTTTTAACAGGACTAATCTCTCTCCAGGTCCAGTCTCCTGTTAACAGGACTAATCTCTCTCTTAGTCCTGTTAACAGGACTAATCTCTCTCCAGGTCCAGTCTCCATTTAACAGGACTAATCTCTCTCCAGGTCCAGTCTCCTGTTAACAGGACTAATCTCTCTCCAGGTCCAGTCTCCTGTTAACAGGACTAATCTCTCTCTTAGTCCTGTTAACAGGACTAATCTCTCTCCAGGTCCAGTCTCCATTTAACAGGACTAATCTCTCTCCAGGTCCAGTCTCCTGTTAACAGGACTAATCTCTCTCCAGGTCCAGTCTCCTGTTAACAGGACTAATCTCTCTCCAGGTCCAGTCTCCTGTTAACAGTACTAATCTCTCTCCAGGTCCAGTCTCCATTTAACAGGACTAATCTCTCTCCAGGTCCAGTCTCCTATTAACAGGACTAATCTCTCTCCAGGTCCAGTCTCCTGTTAACAGGACTAATCTCTCTCCATGTCCAGGTCCAGTCTCCTGTTAACAGGACTAATCTCTCTCCAGGTCCAGTCTCCTGTTAACAGGACTAATCTCTCTCCAGGTCCAGTCTCCTGTTAACAGGACTAATCTCTCTCCAGGTCCAGTCTCCTGTTAACAGGACTAATCTCTCTCTTAGTCCTGTTAACAGGACTAATCTCTCTCCAGGTCCAGTCTCCTGTTAACAGGACTTATCTTTCTCCAGGTCCAGTCTCCTGTTAACAGGACTAATCTCTCTCCAGGTCCAGTCTCCTGTTAACAGGACTAATCTTTCTCCAGGTCCAGTCTCCATTTAACAGGACTAATCTTTCTCCAGGTCCAGTCTCCATTTAACAGGACTAATCTTTCTCCAGGTCCAGGTCCAGTCTCCTGTTAACAGGACTAATCTTTCTCCAGGGGTTAAGGGGTTTGAGGAGACTCACTCACACAGGGCCCACACTACACAGTGGCAGGGACACATAACAGCAATGTGTGTGTGTGTGTGTGTGTATGTGTGTGTGTGTGTGTGTGTGTGTGTGTGTGAGATCGAGGGAGAGTGTATTTGTGCACCTCTCTCCCCTGTCCTTGACTCAGTGCAGGCGGCAGCACGTTAACTAGAGACTAATGGAGGGTTTATCATTGGACGCTAATCTGGAAGACATAATACATTTTCTCCTCGACTCTGTTTCTTATGCATCAACACGAACCTCTATGGTTACTGACACACACACACACACACACTAACACACACACACACACAGACACACACACACACACAGACACTAACACACACACACACACAGACACTAACACTCACACAGACACTAACACACACACACACACACAGACACTAACACACACACACAAACTAACACACACACACACACACACACACTCACACACTAACACACACACACACACCACTCTACAGATCCTAATCAGTGTTGAGGAGTAGTAATGTAACTACATTCTGCAGTAGCTTGGTGGTAGTTGAACTAAATGTAAATCAAGGTTGTGTTTTCACTAGTTCATTTTTTTAGTTGCCATGTAGCGGTGTACCTAACTACTGGAAATACACACTACTGTTTAGCCATGTAGCGGTGTAGCTAACTACTGGAAATACACACTACTGTTTAGCCATGTAGCGGTGTAGCTAACTACTGGAAATACACACTACTGTTTTACCATGTAGCGGTGTAGCTAACTACTGGAAATACACACTACTGTTTAGCCATGTAGCGGTGTAGCTAACTACTGGGACTATACACTACTGTTTTACCATGTAGCAGTGTAGTTAACTACTGGAAATACACACTACTGTTTAGCCATGTAGCAGTGTAGCTAACTACTGGAAATACACACTACTGTTTTACCATGTAGCGGTGTAGCTAACTACTGGGACTATACACTACTGTTTTACCATGTAGCAGTGTAGTTAACTACTGGAAATACACACTACTGTTTAGCCATGTAGCGGTGTAGCTAACTACTGGAAATACACACTACTGTTTAGCCATGTAGCGGTGTAGCTAACTACTGGAAATACACACTACTGTTTTACCATGTAGCAGTGTAGTTAACTACTGGAAATACACACTACTGTTTAGCCATGTAGCGGTGTAGCTAACTACTGGAAATACACACTACTGTTTTACCATGTAGCGGTGTAGTTAACTACTGGAAATACACACTACTGTTTAGCCATGTAGCGGTGTAGCTAACTACTGGAAATACACACTACTGTTTTACCATGTAGCGGTGTAGCTAACTACTGGAAATACACACTACTGTTTAGCCATGTAGCGGTGTAGCTAACTACTGGAAATACACACTACTGTTTTACCATGTAGCAGTGTAGCTAACTACTGGAAATACACACTACTATTTTACCATGTAGCAGTGTAGCTAACTACTGGAAATACACACTACTGTTTTACCATGTAGCGGTGTAGCTAACTACTGGAACTACACACTACTGTTTTACCATGTAGCGGTGTAGTTAACTACTGGAAATACACACTACTGTTTTACCATGTAGCGGGGTAGCTAACAACTGGGACTATACACTACTGTTTTACCATGTAGCAGTGTAGTTAACTACTGGAACTACACACTACTGTTTTACCATGTAGCGGTGTAGCTAACTACTGGAAATACACACTACTGTTTAGCCATGTAGCGGTGTAGCTAACTACTGGAAATACACACTACTGTTTTACCATGTAGCGGTGTAGTTAACTACTGGAAATACACACTACTGTTTTGCCATGTAGCGGTGTAGCTAACTACTGGAAATACACACTACTGTTTAGCCATGTAGCGGTGTAGCTAACTACTGGAAATACACACTACTGTTTAGCCATGTAGCGGTGTAGCTAACTACTGGAAATACACACTACTGTTTTACCATGTAGCGGTGTAGATAACTACTGGAACTAAACACTATTATTTTAGCAAAAAAATAAATATGGGCGAATTAGCAATAATTTTCTAAATTTTCTGGCATCAGACCTGTCTAATTCTCACGTGAAACATGTTTTTGTTTTTTGTTTAATAGGCTAATTTACACATTATGCTAAACATCTGATTCCAGAGTGATCTGTTCTTGCAATTTATAGTCTATGACGTTTTAGATTTACATATAATATTGTTCTCCAACGTGGTTTGGATGTAAAACGATATTTTTCTTACGGGTAGCTTTAGTACAGCTTAACTTCTTGCCAGTGTGTAGTAATTATTAGCTGGGTATTCCAGGCCAGGGTAATGTAAGTGTTCTGATATTTACATTATATTTATAATATTTATTTATTTGCTATGAATGAGGAAGGAGCAAACGTTCCCTGTTTACACATCAATGGGGTGAAGGGCGGTCAGTTTACAAGACGCCCCTATCTCAACAACATCTCTTTTTCCACAATGTGTCCCCTGAAGGAGGTCAAAGAGACAACGACCAGACACTTTCTGCAGGTCAGCAGACAGGGTAGGATAGATAGATAGATATGGGTCTGTAGCAGTTTGGGTCTAGAGTGTCTCCCCCTTTTGAAGAGGGGGATGACTGCGCGGCAGCTTTCCAATCTTTGGGGATCTCAGACGATACGAAAAAGAGAGGTTGAACAGGCTAGTAATAGAGGTTGCGACATGTGTTACAGGGGTTTACCAACTAGACTTGCGGGCACCTTCGATGTGGATTCCAAGAAAAGGGGGGGGATCAGGTTATGATATTCCTTGTAACAAGAGGGGAAAGTATCGCCAATTGCGCCAGTGACATTTTGAACAAGCTGAAGGACTCATAACATGTTGGTACATCTTGAAGAATACTGTGATATTTTTCTTCTGATGCTTCTATGTCATTAAAAAAGGGGTATAATGTGTATTTGCTGTAACATGAAATGTACAGAGAGTACTCCATATACAGAGCCTTCGGAAAGTATTCAGACCCCTTGACTTTTTCCACATTTTGTTACATTACAGACTTATTCTAAAATGGATGAAATTGTTTTTTTCCTCATCAATCTACACACAATACCCCGTAATGACATCACAATACCCCGTAATGACATCACAATACCCCGTAATGACATCACAATACTCCGTAATGACATCACAATACCCCGTAATGACATCACAATACCCCGTAATGACATCACAATACCACATAATGACAAAGCAAATATTGTACAAATAAAAACGGAAATATGACATTTACATAAGTATTCAGACCCTTTACTCGGTACTTTGTTGAAGCACCTTTGGCAGTGATTACAGCCTCGTGTCTTTTTGGGTATGACGCTACAAGCTTGGCAGACCTATATTTGGGGAGTTTCTCCCATTCTTCTCTGCAGATCCTCTCAAGCTCTGTCAGGTTGAATGGGGAGCGTCGCTGCATAGCCATTTTCAGGTCTCTCCAGAGATGTTAGATCGGGTTCAAGTACGGACTCTGGCTGGGCCCCTCATGGACATTCAGTTTAGAGACTTGTCCCGAAGCCCCTCCTGAGTTATCTTGGCTGTGTGCTTAGGGTCGTTGTCCTGTTGGAAGGTGAACCTTCGGCTCAATCTGAGGTCCTGTTGTTCTGAGCAGGTTTTCATCAAGGATCTCTGTACTTTGCTCCGTTCATCTTTCCCTCTATCCTGACTAGTCTCCCAGTCCTTGCCGCTGAAAAACATCCCCAACAGCGTGATGCTGCCACCACCATGCTTCACCGTAGAGATGGTGCCAGGTTTCCTTCAGATGTGACATTTGGCATTCAGGCCAAAGAGTTCAATTTTGGTTTCATCAGACCAGAGAATGTTGTTTCTCATGGTCAGAGTCTTTAGGTGCCTTTTGGCAAACTCCCAGTGGGCTGTATTTTATTACTATGGATCCCCATTAGCTATTTTCCATTAAGCTTCGCCGGAAGCCAGCTCGACCAATGTGATTGTTATGATCAGTGATTAGTTCATTGACTATGACTGCCTTGGAAGTGAGGGATCTAACATTAACCCAGTCCTTATCAAATAGTGGGGCGCGCCCCCCTGGGGGGGCTCGGAGCGATGCCAGGGGGGGCGCGTGTGACCCTGGGGAACATGCTTTTTTTTGCTGCAGGGAGTAGTTTTTTGCACCGAACAAGAGCACACAGCAGGAGATATGAAGTGCAGATAACAAGCCCTTAAGAGACATCATGGAAAAATATTTAACAGGGATGAAAAGAAAGGCGGAGAGAGACGGAGATAATGAGACAAACGTAAGTCTCCCGAAAGCTAAGACGACGCGTATGTAGCGCTTGGCTTCACTGTGACTACGGTGGGAGATGAGGAAAGACCGGTATGTTTACTGTGTCTAAAAATGTTGGCAGCAGACAGCATGAAGCCAAATAAATTAAGGCGTCACTTAAAGACATTACACCCCAATCACGCTGATAAGCCGCTTGAGTTTTTTCAGCGAATATTGCCAACAATCGTCCCGCTTTGTGAATGCTACTTCAGTAAACCAGCGAGCACTGTTAGCATCATAAGGTGGCATACCAAATTGCTCAGTGCAACAAAAAAAACACTCCATAGCAGAGAGAGAGACAGAGAGAGAGACAGAGAGAGAGACAGAGAGACAGAGAGAGAGACAGAGAGAGAGACAGACAGACAGACAGACAGAGACAGAGACAGAGACAGAGAGAGCGATAGAGAGAGAGACAGAGAGAGAGAGAGAGAGAGAGAGAGAGAGAGAGAGAGAGAGAGTGACAGAGACAGAGAGAGAGACAGAGGGTATTATTCATTCGGCTGTGAGCTACTTCAACCCGCTGGCCTCATCACATGAGAGCGAGAGTTACCCTTTTTGCATTCTTCACTTGTGAGTGTAAAGTGGTGGAAGATATATGTAAGACAGCAGGTCTAATGTACAAATCAATGATCAATACCATGTCTACTCCTGGTTGGAGACCTCTCTGTAGTTTCACGGTTGTGAAAGCCGATGTCGACGTAGCCCTCTCAACTGTTCTCTTTCAATGAACAACATCATATCGTTCTCAGAAGTCCTGCTATAATGTGCTGTTGTATTTGCAGCCTATTGATCTGTGGAGATTCCTATAGATCTGTGGAGATTCCTATAGATCTGTGGAGATTCCTATTGATCTGTGGAGATTCCTATAGATCTGTGGAGATTCCTATAGATCTGTGGAGATTCCTATTGGTCTGTGGAGATTCCTATAGATCTGTGGAGATTCCTATCGATCTGTGGAGATTCCTATCGATCTGTGGAGATTCCTATCGATCTGTGGAGATTCCTATCGATCTGTGGAGATTCCTATCGATCTGTGGAGATTCCTATCGATCTGTGGAGATTCCTATTGATCTGTGGAGATTCTCAATAACTGGGTTGCATCTCATTGTACCCGGTCTTGTTATCGTATATTTTAATAACCACATTTTCCAACTTATTTAATCATGTAAATAAAACCTTGAATTAAGAGTTTGTGGTATTGAAGTGACTGGGTTTGAGCCATTCCAGAACCTATTCAGAAAGAGAACGTAGTACCTGACTGTTGATAATATAATATTAGCGATTCATAATGATTCTCTATATCCAACCCTTAATGGTGCCCCTCTTAATCTGGATAAACAAATTCAGCACATCAATCATATCAATTAATCAGTAAATGATCTTGAATATCAATATTAGGTAGTAACTGTGTGTGTGTGTGTGTGTGTGTGTGTGTGTGTGTGTGTGTTCCTGGCTGCTGTCAGCAGCAGATGGATCCTAGCACTCCTTCAGACTCTCAGAGCCTTTCTGGGTGACCACTCAGGACAAAAACACACAGCTGCTGCTAGGAAGGAGAGGGGGGAGAAGAGGAGAGAGAGGGGTGGAGAGAGAGGAGAGGGGAGGAGAGAAGAGGGGAGCAAGAGGGTGGAGGAGAGGAAAGGGGAGGAGAGGGGAGGAGGAGGGTGGAGGAGAGGTGAGGGGAAGTGAGGAGAGAGAGCACAGGATGGGGAGGAGAAGGAATGAGAGGGGAGAGCAGTGGGAGTGTCAATACTGACCAGAGGTAAAACATTCACACAACATAACTACAGATCAGTGAGGGTTGATATTCTGACCACAACATAACTACAGATCAGTGAGAGTTGATATTCTGACCACAACATAACTACAGATCAGTGAGGGTTGATATATTCTGACCACAACATAACTACAGATCAGTGAGGGTTGATATATTCTGACCACAACATAACTACAGATCAGTGAGGGTTGATATTCTGACCACAACATAACTACAGATCAGTGAGAGTTGATATTCTGACCACAACATAACTACAGATCAGTGAGAGTTGATATTCTGACCACAACATAACTACAGATCAGTGAGGGTTGATATTCTGACCACAACATAACTACAGATCAGTGAGGGTTGATATATTCTGACCACAACATAACTACAGATCAGTGAGAGTTGATATTCTGACCACAACATAACTACAGATCAGTGAGGGTTGATATTCTGACCACAACATAACTACAGATCAGTGAGAGTTGATATTCTGACCACAACATAACTACAGAGCAGTGAGAGTTGATATATTCTGACCACAACATAACGGTTGACTACAGGCTGCCACCCTCACACAGAGAAAGGGATGAGAGAGAGGAGAGAAAAAGCGAGAGAGAGAGAAAGGAGTGTGAGAGAGAGGAGAGTGAGGGGAGTGAGAGATAGAGGAGAGTGAGCAAGAGAGGAGGGGGTGAGAGTAGGAGAGAGAAAGAGAGAGCGACAGAGGAGAGAGAAGAGGGAGAGAGAGCAAAAGAGGAGTGAGAGGAGAGTGGGAGAGAGAGAGAACGAGCGACAGATGAGAAGGAAGAGGGAGAGAGAGGATCAACCAGTTTGGTCACATCACTCAACTCTGTGTGTGTGTGTGTGTGTGTGTGCACACGTGCATAGATGTTTGCGTAGGTGTGCATGGGTGTTATCATGTGTGTGTATCAGAGTTTCACTCAGTCAGGGTGACTCATGTAAATACACAGTCGATCTGTCTACAATTGATATTATCATGATGTGAGTGGAGTTGCTGAGACGGGACCCACCTGGCCCTTAGTCAGGGTATTGAGACATCTCTATGGAGTGGAGCTGCTGAGACTGGACCCACCTGGCCCTTAGTCAGGGTATTGAGACATCTCTATGGAGTGGAGCTGCTGAGACGGGACCCACCTGGCCCTTAGTCAGGGTATTGAGACATCTCTATGGAGTGGAGCTGCTGAGACGGGACCCACCTGGCCCTTAGTCAGGGTATTGAGACATCTCTATGGAGTGGAGCTGCTGAGACGGGACCCACCTGGCCCTTAGTCAGGGTATTGAGACATCTCTATGGAGTGGAGCTGCTGAGACGGGACCCACCTGGCCCTTAGTCAGGGTATTGAGACATCTCTATGGAGTGGAGCTGCTGAGACGGGACCCACCTGGTCCTTAGTCAGGGTATTGAGACATCTCTATGGAGTGGAGCTGCTGAGACGGGACCCACCTGGTCCTTAGTCAGGGTATTGAGACATCTCTATGTATATGTGGAGTGTCATTACTCTCCTGTGACGATCTGAAGGATCAGGTTACAGTGGGTCCGTTCTACGCCGTGCTCTCTCTCGTAGAGGAGGGGGGGGGGGGGGGGGTTGTCGGCTGTTTTTATGGCGGTCGTAAAATACGCTGCCTCTATGCGCTGTAGTGTTCGAGATTGGAATGTAAACTGTGGAACACAGAGAGAAACTAGGACAATCAAAAGTATTTTTGAGAACGTGGGTATTTACAGAACAATCCTGTCAAAGTTGTTGCACTTGGTGACCTCGTGAAAGACAGGAGACCCACATTACTGTATCTCTGTTTGTGTACACTTTTCACTGATCAGATTCACATCTAGATGTTGGATAAAATGAATGAGGAAATATGAAACTATTGGTGAGAGGATGTAATGTGGGCCTTCTAAACGAGATACTTGTTAAGATGTAAAGTTTTAAGTAGTCAGTGGCCCACGTGAGCATAGACTTGGTCGGCGTCATGGAACGCCTCCTTCTTCCAGAGTATAAAACTCACTTCCTACAAAACGTACATTAAGTCAGAGAACGCAGGGACGGAGTCTGGTTACAATTCTGTAGGCCGTTTGACCGGAAAGGCGACGGAAAGGAGCGGTAGCTTGTTGAAATGATTAAGAACTACAACTCTACCAAAGAACAAGACCAGAAAACGTGGAGATCATCGGCTAAGGAATCAGCTAAGGAAAGGAATCTAAGGAAAAGGCTAAGGAATAAGGAATCTACAAACTAAAGAATAATTATTCCGACTGCAGCTGTTTAAATACTTCAGTCCGGTTCTAAGAACAGTTCCGAATGGAACTCTGATGTATTTATTCTAACTACGACAGACTGTGACTTCTGGGGAACCAGAGACATTTCTGCCGACTCTCTCCGGCGAATGGACCAGCGACCACAGAGAGACACAACAAGACATACGCTCATAAATATGGAAAATGCTTTTTTTTATTTTTTAAATGAGCGGTTATTGAAATCCAACGGTTTAGCGATTTCTATGAGTGTAGGTATCAGCTATGTGTTTCCCGCTCTTGAGCGGTCCCAAACCCCTTTCCTTTGTCTACCAAGACGTCATTTCAGTTTCGTCCGCTAGGGACTTTTTCTTTGTATCATATAACACCCAATGTATAACTAATTGTGTGCGTGATTAGGTAATTCTGTGAGAGTGATTAAGTTAGTTAGTAAATAAATAATTGAACCAATTTGTATATCCCTGATTCATGATTTAGGCTAGGGTTCGCAGATATCCAATGGTTTGCGACGTTCAAGAATATGACTGATGAGGTAATAACAATACATTAATACAAGACTGTCCTCAATAAGATATGAAAACATCTGTAGAGTTATATTCAGCAATTGAAACTCTATAAACAACATATTCCCGAGGTGCCCCGGCTTCCTAGGTAATTAAAGTTACATGATTAGTTTAATCGAGGTAATTAAATGACAGAGAATTGATTTGATAAGATACAGTCTTCAAATTTAACGATAGTCAACGACACAACAGGAGCTACTGAGACGTGACCCACCTGGCCCTTACAGTCCGAGCCTCGTCTAACAGTCCGAGCCCCGTCTAACAGTCTAACAGTCCGAGCCTCGTCTAACAGTCTAACAGTCCGAGCCCCGTCTAACAGTCCGAGCCCCGTCTAACAGTCTTAGCCCCGTCTAACAGTCTTAGCCCCGTCTAACAGTCTTAGCCCCGTCTAACAGTCTTAGCCCCGTCTAACAGTCTTAGCCCCGTCTAACAGTCTTAGCCCCGTCTAACAGTCTTAGCCCCGTCTAACAGTCTTAGCCCCGTCTAACAGTCTTAGCCCCGTCTAACAGTCTTAGCCCCGTCTAACAGTCTTAGCCCCGTCTATAGAATTGTTTTACTTTTGATACTTGATTTTGAATTGTAAGACCCCTTGAAGTATCATTTTTTTTTTATAGAAACACATTGAATAACAGACAGTCCTTCCTGCTATTAGCCAATAGAAACACAATGAATAACAGACAGTCCTTACTGCTATTAGCCAATAGAAACACATTGAACAACAGATAGTCCTTACTGCTATTAGCCAATAGAAACACATTGAATAACAGATAGTCCTTACTGCTATTAGCCAATAGAAACACATTGAATATCAGATAGTCCTTACTGCTATTAGCCAATAGAAACACATTGAATAACAGATAGTCCTTACTGCTATTAGCCAATAGAAACACATTGAATAACAGATAGTCCTTACTGCTATTAGCCAATAGAAACACATTGAATAACAGTCCTTACTGCTATTAGCCAATAGAAACACATTGAATAACAGTCCTTACTGCTATTAGCCAATAGAAACACATTGAATAACAGTCCTTACTGCTATTAGCCAATAGAAACACATTGAATAACAGTCCTTACTGCTATTAGCCAATAGAAACACATTGAATAACAGTCCTTACTGCTATTAGCCAATAGAAACACATTGAACAACAGTCCTTACTGCTATTAGCCAATAGAAACACATTGAACAACAGATAGTCCTTACTGCTATTAGCCAATAGAAACACATTGAATAACAGACAGTCCTTACTGCTATTAGCCAATAGAAACACATTGAACAACAGATAGTCATTACTGCTATTAGCCAATAGAAACACATTGAATAACAGATAGTCCTTACTGCTATTAGCCAATAGAAACACAGTGAATAACAGATTCATTACATAGAACAACAGATAGTACCCAAAAAATAATCTATTGGAAGTTTGTTCTGAAGTGTCTGGTCTATATCTGAGATAAGAAGAGAGAGCTGAATCTTTGGAACTGAACAAACTCCATCTATGCTTCCAATCATTTTTTTCAACTGGTACCGGGTGTAACGATGTCCGAGTCGGGAAGCAAGTCCAGGGAGTGGAACACATGTAATAAATAAACGATTAACAGAAAACAGCACACTGACAGGAAACAGGAACAGAAATAATGAGGACTGGGGAAGAAACCAAAGAGGAGTGATATATAAAGGGCAGGTAATCAAGGAGGTGATGGAGTCCAGGTGAGTGTCATTATGCGCGTAACGATGGAGACAGGTGTGTGTCATAAACGAGCAGCCTGGTGACCTAGAGGCCGGAGAGGGATCACACGTGACACTGGTGAATCTTCAGACGAGTCAACGGGGAATCTTCAGACGTGACACCGGGGAATCTTCAGACGAGTCACCGGGGAATCTTCAGACGAGTCACCGGGGAATCTTCAGACGAGTCACCGGGGAATCTTCAGACGAGTCACCGGGGAATCTTCAGACGAGTCACCGGGGAATCTACAGACGAGTCACCGGGGAATCTACAGACGAGACACCGGGGAATCTTCATACGAGTCACCGGGGAATCTACAGACGAGTCACCGGGGAATCTACAGACGTGACACCGGGGAATCTTCATACGAGTCACCGGGGAATCTACAGACGTGACACCGGGGAATCTAGACGTGACACCGGGGAATCTTCAGACGTGACAACGGGGAATCTTCAGACGTGACACCGGGGAATCTTCAGACGAGTCAACGGGGAATCTACAGACGTGACACCGGGGAATCTTCAGACGTGACACCGGGGAATCTTCAGACGAGACACCGGGGAATCTACAGACGTGACACCGGGGAATCTTCAGACGAGTCAACGGGGAATCTTCAAACGTGACACCGGGGAATCTTCAGACGTGACACCGGGGAATCTACAGACGTGACACCGGGGAATCTACAGACGTGACACCGGGGAATCTACAGACGTGACACCGGGGAATCTTCAGACGTGACACCGGGGAATCTTCAGACGAGTCACCGGGGAATCTACAGACGTGACACCGGGGAATCTTCAGACGAGTCAACGGGGAATCTTCAAACGTGACACCGGGGAATCTTCAGACGTGACACCGGGGAATCTACAGACGTGACACCGGGGAATCTACAGACGTGACACCGGGGAATCTACAGACGTGACACCGGGGAATCTACAGACGTGACACCGGGGAATCTACAGACGTGACACCGGGGAATCTTCAGACGAGTCAACGGGGAATCTTCAGACGTGACACCGGGGAATCTTCAGACGTGACACCGGGGAATCTTCAGACGAGTCAACGGGGAATCTTCAGACGTGACACCGGGGAATCTACAGACGTGACACCGGGGAATCTACAGACGAGTCACCGGGGAATCTACAGACGTGACACCGGGGAATCTACAGACGAGTCACCGGGGAATCTTCAGACGTGACACCGGGGAATCTTCAGACGTGACACCGGGGAATCTACAGACGAGTCACCGGGGAATCTTCAGACGTGACACCGGGGAATCTTCAGACGTGACACCGGGGAATCTTCATACAAGTCACCGGGGAATCTTCAGACGAGTCTTGTGTAAAACACAACTGACATGTACGTGTTTGTGAGCGTCTCATCTTTTAGAGGGGTCATAATAGTTTTTTCTAGGCCAAACCGTTCGGACGCTACAGACGATTTTGTGAGAAGACAGATTTTCAGGATGTCTCATGGTGTGAAAAACACCTCTCTAGCTCTCTCACTTTTTACCGCAGATGCGGAAGTGCGACATCGGCGGATGCAGTGGATTGAGACGCATCCAATGCACATCTCTAGCTTAAACTGATTTATTTTTATTTTTATGAGATGTTTTTATTATGCTAGAAAGGCAGGAACCTATGAAAAAACCTAGAGGAACCAGGCTCTGAGGGGTGGCCAGTCCTCTACTGGCTGTACTGGGTAGACCAGAGGAACCAGGCTCTGAGGGGTGACCAGTCCACTTCTGGCTGTACTGGGTAGAGAGGAACCAGGCTCTGAAGGGTGGCCAGTCCTCTACTGGCTGTACTGGGTAGAGAGGAACCAGGCTCTGAGGGGTGACCAGTCCTCTACTGGCTGTACTGGGTAGAGAGGAACCAGGCTCTGAGGGGTGACCAGTCCTCTACTGGCTGTACTGGGTAGAGAGGAACCAGGCTCTGAGGGGTGGCCAGTCCTCTTCTGGCTGTACTGGGTAGAGAGGAACCAGGCTCTGAAGGGTGGCCAGTCCTCTTCTGGCTGTACTGGGTAGAGAGGAACCAGGCTCTGAGGGGTGACCAGTCCTCTACTGGCTGTACTGGGTAGAGAGGAACCAGGCTCTGAAGGGTGGCCAGTCCTCTTCTGGCTGTACTGGGTAGAGAGGAACCAGGCTCTGAAGGGTGGCCAGTCCTCTACTGGCTGTACTGGGTAGAGAGGAACCAGGCTCTGAGGGGTGACCAGTCCTCTACTGGCTGTACTGGGTAGAGAGGAACCAGGCTCTGAGGGGTGACCAGTCCTCTACTGGCTGTACTGGGTAGAGAGGAACCAGGCTCTGAGGGGTGACCAGTCCACTTCTGGCTGTACTGGGTAGAGAGGAACCAGGCTCTGAAGGGTGGCCAGTCCTCTACTGGCTGTACTGGGTAGAGAGGAACCAGGCTCTGAGGGGTGACCAGTCCTCTACTGGCTGTACTGGGTAGAGAGGAACCAGGCTCTGAGGGGTGACCAGTCCACTTCTGGCTGTACTGGGTAGAGAGGAACCAGGCTCTGAGGGGTGGCCAGTCCTCTACTGGCTGTACTGGGTAGAGAGGAACCAGGCTCTGAGGGGTGACCAGTCCTCTACTGGCTGTACTGGGTAGAGAGGAACCAGGCTCTGAGGGGTGACCAGTCCTCTTCTGGCTGTACTGGGTAGAGAGGAACCAGGCTCTGAGGGGTGACCAGTCCTCTACTGGCTGTACTGGGTAGAGAGGAACCAGGCTCTGAGGGGTGACCAGTCCTCTTCTGGCTGTGCCCGATGGAGATAAGAGTACATGGCCATTAACTTCTTTGGGGTAGGGGGCAGTATTTTGACATCCGGATGAAAAGCGTGCCCAAAGTAAACTGCCTGTTACTCAGGCCCAGAAGCTAGGATATGCATATAATTGGTAGATTTGGATAGAAAACACTCTACAGTTTCCAAAACCGTTAAAAATAATGTCTGTGAGTATAAAATGAGGGAGTAAGACCAGTCTGAATGAGTGGATACTACAAAATACTGCCCCCTACCCCAAAGAAGTTACAGTGGCCTAGAGATGTCTCATGTGCGAGACCGAGAGCACGCCTTTCTTGTTTACCTTTTATATTGACGACGTTATTGTCCGGTTGAAATATTATCGATTATTTAGGCTAAAAACAACCTGAGGTTTGAATATAAACATAATTTGACATGTTTCTACTTTACGGATACTATTTGGACTTTTCGTCTGCATGTTGTGACTGGGAGCTTGTGGATTACTGAACAAACTGGTCCGTTTCTCAACTTCCCTCCGCTCTCCCTTTCCTCCACTGACACTGACCAAAAAGGGACACCGTCTTCCAGCTGATTTGCGAAACTCAAGTCGCACTGCATTATTTCTGCCTCATTTTTTTATTTAACTTTTATTTAACTAGGCAAGTCAGTTAAGAACAAATTCTTATTTACAATGAGGGCCTATGAACAGTGGGTTAACTGCCTTGTTCAGGGGCAGAATGACAGATTTTTACCTTGTCAGCTCGGGGATTCGATCTTGCAACCTTTCAGTTACTGGCCCAACACTCTAGCCACTAGGCTACCTGCCGCCCCACAAATTGTAGTTGATACTCCTATGAACAAGTGAAATATTCCTCGATATTAATAAAGACCCAAGCCGTCAATAATAACACAAGCCTTCTCTCCTCATTCATTACTGCTGCAGTGCTGGTTGTAGCGCTGAGTGGAAATAGGAAGAACGTTGAACACTTTAATAAGCCATAAAATGCACAACGTGTTGACAGAGCCGAGTAAGAACTTAAACATAAAGTCACTCATAAAAACAGCATCTCTTTGCTGTATTCGTTGACAGTCTCTCTCTAGTCGTGGTTTTAAACGTTTTGAAATCTCACAGTATCAACTTTGCTGTAGCTTTCTTTTACACCTGCTACGTTCCTGCAGACAAGGTCATCTGAGCCATTAGAATAGCCAGCGGTAGGCCTATAGTGCACTTGATTTACTCTCTGGGCCCGCCGGGAAGGCAGAGTTTGTACCTTCAGTCACATGAAATGGTTCAAAATGACAACAGTTGACTACCCGGCACGCAGGATGGCTGAATCGGGTGCACCTACTGCCAACAGCCCATGAGTAATACAAAAAATATATATAGCAAGACAAGGCTTTATCGTTGTGTTTTTTACAGAAATGTTTGGCGATCGACTAGGAATGCCTTGGAGATGGACCAGTGGATCCTGATCGACTAGGAATGTCTTGGAGATGGACCAGTGGATGGTGATCGACTAGGAATGCCTTGGAGATGGACCAGTGGATCGTGATTGACTAGGAATGCCTTGGAGATGGACCAGTGGATGGTGATCGCCTAGGAATGCCTTGGAGATGGACCAGTGGATGGTGACCGACTAGGAATGCCTTGGAGATAGACCAGTGGATGGTGATCGACTAGGAATGCCTTGGAGACGGACCAGTGGATCGTGATTGACTAGGAATGCCTTGGAGATGGACCAGTGGATGGTGATCGCCTAGGAATGCCTTGGAGATGGACCAGTGGATGGTGATCGACTAGGAATGCCTTGGAGATGGACCAGTGGATGGTGATCGACTAGGAATGCCTTGGAGACGGACCAGTGGATGGTGATCGACTAGGAATGCCTTGGAGATGGACCAGTGGATGGTGATCGCCTAGGAATGCCTTGGAGATGGACCAGTGGATGGTGATCGACTAGGAATGCCTTGGAGATGGACCAGTGGATGGTGATCGCCTAGGAATGCCTTGGAGATGGACCAGTGGATGGTGATCGACTAGCAATGCCTTGGAGATGGACCAGTGGATGGTGATCGACTAGGAATGCCTTGGAGATGGACCAGTGGATGGTGATCGACCGGTTGGTGACAACTGCACTAGAAAGTGGAGTGAGGTTCAGTCTCCTGCTTCTCTCTGTGGGCTGATATTTGGGAGCTGAGCTGTAGTCTTGGGGCTACTGCACGTGTGCCCGTACACGCTCAGTCTAGAGGGATCATTGTTCACAGGTCCTAGGCTAATATTGTCACCCACAGACTATTTTTGATTTAATCTTGTCTTTACATATACTAAGTAATATGTGTGTTAGAATGGACCATTATCATACAGCTGTATCAAAACGGGGAAAATACATGTAATCTATGCACATAAATATTGACTGGAGGACGCTTTTCATGCCAGCCAGGTAGGCTATACTCCTGTTGTAAAGGGAAGCAAAATGCTTAATATTAGGAAAGTTTACAAATTAGGAAATAAATATAGTAGGCCTAGCCTATAGAAATCTGATGGGATCCTCCTCTTTTTAGTAGAGGCCATCGCTCTGTTTTCTCCATAATTGCATAGCCTATAGAAATGTTGTGCAACACGAGCTCATGAGCTCTCATGAAGTGTTTGATTGGATGTTCCATTACATTTGCATTGATGTCAGAGTGATTAGAGGGACAATAAAGTGCTGAGTACCAGGCAGGTAGCAAGTTTGGTAGGCTATTAATGACCATCAGCAGCATCAGAGCTTGAAAAAGACTAATTACCGTGACTAAATAGTCACGTAGAATTTTACTGCCTTTGTGACACGTGACCACCGGTGTGGCGTTTATACAGTCACCATAACTGCCCTACCTCTGACCACCGTAAGGTTCTACAAGGCGCTTGGTAGTGAAGAAAAACATTCTACAAGACGCTCGGTATTGAAGACTAACATTCTACAAGACGCTCGGTAGTTAAGACTAACGTTCTACAAGACGCTCGGTAGTTAAGACTAACGTTCTACAAGACGCTCGGTAGTTAAGACTAACGTTCTACAAGACGCTCGGTAGTTAAGACTAACGTTCTACAAGACGCTCGGTAGTTAAGACTAACGTTCTACAAGACGCTCGGTAGTTAAGACTAACGTTCTACAAGACGCTCGGTAGTTAAGACTAACGTTCTACAAGACGCTCGGTAGTTAAGACTAACGTTCTACAAGACGCTCGGTAGTTAAGAC
Organism: Salvelinus fontinalis; assembly: GCF_029448725.1. Taxonomy (NCBI): domain Eukaryota; kingdom Metazoa; phylum Chordata; class Actinopteri; order Salmoniformes; family Salmonidae; genus Salvelinus; species Salvelinus fontinalis. Next base: position 60,535,884 of record NC_074682.1, on the reverse strand, counting down.
TAACGTTCTACAAGACGCTCGGTAGTGAAGACTAACGTTCTACAAGGGGCTCGGTAGTGAAGACTAACATTCTACAAGGGGCTCGGTAGTGAAGACTAACGTTCTACAAGGGGCTCGGTAGTTAAGACTAACGTTCTACAAGGCGCTCGGTAGTTAAGACTAACGTTCTACAAGACGCTCGGTAGTGAAGACTAACGTTCTACAAGGGGCTCGGTAGTGAAGACTAACATTCTACAAGGGGCTCGGTAGTGAAGACTAACGTTCTACAAGGGGCTCGGTAGTGAAGACTAACGTTCTACAAGGGGCTCGGTAGTTAAGACTAACGTTCTACAAGGGGCTCGGTAGTTAAGACTAACGTTCTACAAGGGGATCTGTAGTTAAGACTAACGTTCTACAAGGGGCTCGGTAGTTAAGACTAACGTTCTACAAGGGGATCTGTAGTTAAGACTAACGTTCTACAAGGGGCTCGGTAGTTAAGACTAACGTTCTACAAGGGGCTCGGTAGTTAAGACTAACGTTCTACAAGGGGCTCGGTAGTTAAGACTAACGTTCTACAAGGGGCTCGTTAGTTAAGACTAACATTCTACAAGGGGCTCGTTAGTTAAGACTAACATTCTACAAGGGGATCTGTAGTTAAGACTAACGTTCTACAAGGGGCTCGGTAGTTAAGACTAACGTTCTACAAGGGGCTCGGTAGTTAAGACTAACGTTCTACAAGGGGCTCGGTAGTGAAGACTAACATTCTACAAGGGGCTCGGTAGTGAAGACTAACATTCTACAAGGGGCTCGGTAGTTAAGACTAACATTCTACAAGGGGCTCGGTAGTGAAGACTAACATTCTACAAGGGGCTCGGTAGTTAAGACTAACATTCTACAAGGGGCTCGGTAGTGAAGACTAACATTCTACAAGGGGCTCGGTAGTGAAGACTAACATTCTACAAGGGGCTCGGTAGTTAAGACTAACGTTCTACAAGGGGCTCGGTAGTGAAGACTAACGTTCTACAAGGGGCTCGGTAGTTAAGACTAACGTTCTACAAGGGGCTCGGTAGTTAAGACTAACGTTCTACAAGGGGCTCGGTAGTTAAGACTAACATTCTACAAGGGGCTCGGTAGTTAAGACTAACTACAAGGGGCTCGGTAGTTAAGACTAACATTCTACAAGACGCTCGTTAGTTAAGACTAACTACAAGGGGCTCGGTAGTTAAGACTAACATTCTACAAGACGCTCGTTAGTTAAGACTAACTACAAGAGGCTCAGTAGTTAAGACTAACATTCTACAAGGGGCTCGGTAGTTAAGACTAACATTCTACAAGGGGCTCGGTAGTTAAGACTAACATTCTACAAGGGGCTCGGTAGTGAAGACTAACATTCTACAAGGGGCTCGGTAGTGAAGACTAACATTCTACAAGGGGCTCGGTAGTGAAGACTAACATTCTACAAGGGGCTCGGTAGTGAAGACTAACATTCTACAAGGGGCTCGGTAGTTAAGACTAACATTCTACAAGGGGCTCGGTAGTTAAGACTAACATTCTACAAGGGGCTCGGTAGTTAAGACTAACGCTCTACAAGGGGCTCGGTAGTTAAAACTAACGCTCTACAAGGGGCTCGTTAGTTAAGACTAACGTTCTACAAGACGCTCGTTAGTTAAGACTAACGTTCTACAAGGGGCTCGGTAGTTAAGACTAACGTTCTACAAGGGGCTCGGTAGTTAAGACTAACATTCTACAAGGGGCTCGGTAGTTAAGACTAACATTCTACAAGGGGCTCGGTAGTTAAGACTAACATTCTACAAGGGGCTCGGTAGTTAAGACTGACGTTCTACAAGGGGCTCGGTAGTTAAGACTAACGTTCTACAAGGGGCTCGGTAGTTAAGACTAACATTCTACAAGGGGCTCGTTAGTTAAGACTAACGTTCTACAAGACGCTCGTTAGTTAAGACTAACGTTCTACAAGGGGCTCGGTAGTTAAGACTAACGTTCTACAAGGGGCTCGGTAGTTAAGACTAACATTCTACAAGGGGCTCGGTAGTTAAGACTAACATTCTACAAGGGGCTCGGTAGTTAAGACTAACATTCTACAAGGGGCTCGGTAGTTAAGACTGACGTTCTACAAGGGGCTCGGTAGTTAAGACTAACGTTCTACAAGGGGCTCGGTAGTTAAGACTAACATTCTACAAGGGGCTCGGTAGTGAAGACTAACATTCTACAAGGGGCTCGGTAGTGAAGACTAACATTCTACAAGGGGCTCGGTAGTTAAGACTAACATTCTACAAGGGGTTCGGTAGTTAAGACTAACATTCTACAAGGGGCTCGGTAGTTAAGACTAACATTCTACAAGGGGCTCGGTAGTTAAGACTAACGTTCCACAAGGGGCTCGGTAGTTAAGACTAACATTCTACAAGGGGCTCGGTAGTGAAGACATGTCCGTGCTCTGAACTCTGTAATAAGCGTTATCCTGCTGACCATAGAGAAACTTAACAGGATCTCAAGATGCACACAGCTGAGTACGTGCCTACATGGGCAGAGCAGCTGCGTTATAAGGAGGGGCGGTGAGGGTCAGTTGCCAACCCACCATACCACATGCCATAAAAACACACACACTGCTGGGGAGAGGGAATGTGGTGTGTAACAGTGTGCGCCGACACACCAGGACAGAAATGTGAGGAACATGACCGTTCAGTTTATATTTTATTACATCGGTTTAACAGTCGGTCTTCATCTCGAGTGTTGAAACAGTTTCATGTGATTCCATCGTGCTGAAACAGCCTACAAACACACATCACCACCGTTACGCTATACACACACACATCACCACCGTTACGTTATACACACACACATCACCACATCACTACCGTTACGCTATACACACACACACACATTACTACCGTTACGTTATACACATCGTCAGCTTCATTTATGCTTTTAAAAACCTCTCGTCTTGAGTAGCAAAAAGCTATAAAAACCCATTTCTATATAAAAACAAGAAATACAGGATAAGTAAAAAAACAAAAATCTGACAGTGTCATTGAGTGAAGGAGAAACAGAAAGGAGTTCGAACCCTGAACTGTGACCTCTGTGACCTGGTCCATACAACATGCACCTGATGCATACACGTTGTCTCTGTGTGTGTGTGTGTGTGTGTGTGTGTGTGTGTGTGTGTGTGTGTGTGTGTGTGTGTGTGTGTGTGTGTGTGTGTGTGTAGTGACAGCACCATTAACACAATGTGTGTGTCTAAGAGTCTCAGCGGTGTTCGTGATCTTTGTCTGCCAGAGTCCTGAGAGTGAGAGACTGAGCTGTACTTTCCTGACCTCCTGCTAAATGTATAACCACATTACAGATACATATTTCACACAGAACCACAAAGAATTTGAATTAAAAATTCTGTTTGAAATGTTGATATTTTTGTAAAAACCTTTTTGAGTGCCATGTTTACTGTTAAATTCTAATTGTTTGTTGTTGATGTTTTGCCTTCTCACTTATGTTTATTATTTCTCACTTGTAAACATGTTTCCCGTGCCAATAAAGCCCCTTGAGAGAGAGCGAGAGAGAGAATGTGTAGCATCAACCTCCACCATCTCCAGATGTAGAAATGTATTGTGTAGAACAAACATGGAGGTCTGTTACGTAGAACAGGGAATCGTTCCAGCTCTAGTTAATCTATTTCTATCTGCAACGTTCTGAACATCAACGATAAAGCCCTGGAGCTGACAGAGAGTACGATGTCACTGTCTCTTTTAACCTCTCCTACTGCCCCTCCCCGACAACACCATGGCAACCACGGCAGGCTCCATAGCGACCGCTGAGTGACAGGGAGATGTGGCATGTGCTACTCTCTCGCTCCCCAGGCTGCTTCCACCATGTAACATCCCTCCCTCCCTCCCCAGGCTGCTCCCACCATGTAACATCCCTCCCTCCCTCCCCAGGCTGCTCCCACCATGTAACATCCCTCCCTCCCTCCCCAGGCTGCTCCCACCATGTAACATCCCTCCCTCCCTCCCCAGGCTGCTCCCACCATGTAACATCCCTCCCTCCCTCCCCAGGCTGCTCCCACCATGTAACATCCCTCCCTCCCTCCCCAGGCTGCTCCCACCATGTAACATCCCTCCCTCCCTCCCCAGGCTGCTTCCACCATGTAACATCCCTCCCTCCCTCCTCAGGCTGCTCCCAACATGTAACATCCCTCCCTCCCTCCCCAGGCTGCTCCCACCATGTAACATCCCTCCCTCCCTCCTCAGGCTGCTCCCACCATGTAATATCCCTCCCTCCCTCCCCAGGCTGCTCCCACCATGTAACATCCCTCCCTCCCTCCTCAGGCTGCTCCCACCATGTAACATCCCTCCCTCCCTCCTCAGGCTGCTCCCACCATGTAACATCCCTCCCTCCCTCCCCAGGCTGCTCCCACCATGTAACATCCCTCCCTCCCTCCCCAGGCTGCTTCCACCATGTAACATCCCTCCCTCCCTCCTCAGGCTGCTCCCACCATGTAATATCCCTCCCTCCCTCCCCAGGCTGCTGTAAACGACAGAGACATACCCACATTAGTGTTAAAGAGCTCCCCCTCCCTCTCTTCTCCTCCCCCCCACCACATACCAACAGGGAGCGATAACGAGAGATAAACAACTCTGTAAACATTGATTTAATAAACATTGTGATTTAGCAGAGAGATGAGCCCAGTCTCTGGCTCAGCTCAATGATCTAACGAGGTGATCTGTGATGAAAGCTATGGTTCTGTGCCGGAGATGCAGAGAGGTTCGCGTCTCTTCACAAGGACTTGTAACATCAACACGATTCATTGATTTTATAAGCTGGTTGTTGCTACGTGATCAAACAGATCTCCTTTAGCCCTTATATATATAGACACTACACCGCTCAGACAAGGGCAGACACGTGTGTGTGTGTGTGTGTGTGTGTGTGTGTGTGTGTGTGTACATGTTTTAGTTGTTGTCCTAGCACGACACAGCTGATTCAAATAACCAACTCATCGTCAAGCTTTGATTATTTGAGTCAGCTGTGTCGTGCTGGGACAACAACCGAAGCGTGTACCCAAGAGGGGCCCCGGGACCGAGTTTGAGAAACCGGCTGTACCGCAAAACACAGTGGAGATGAGAACAGCTGATCCTGGCTGATTAAACCCATAGAATATCATGTAGAACAGCTGATCCTGGCTGATTAAACCCATAGAATATCATGTAGAACAGCTGATCCTGGCTGATTAAACCCATAGAATATCATGTAGAACAGCTGATCCTGGCTGATTAAACCCATAGAATAACATGTAGAACAGCTGATCCTGGCTGATTAAACCCATAGAATAACATGTAGAACAGCTGATCCTGGCTGATTAAACCCATAGAATATCATGTAGAACAGCTGATCCTGGCTGATTAAACCCATAGAATAACATGTAGAACAGCTGATCCTGGCTGATTAAACCCATAGAATATCATGTAGAACAGCTGATCCTGGCTGATTAAACACATAGAATATAATGTTGAACAGCTATGACCTCTAGGACCCTGGAGCTCCAAGCCAGCACCACTGTTCACCTCATCAGGGCCTGATTTAGACCTGGGACACCAGGTGGGGGATTCACCTCATCAGGGACTGATTTAGACCTGGGACACCAGGTGGGGGATTCCCCTCATCAGGGACTGATTTAGACCTGGGACACCAGGTGGGTGATTCACCTCATCAGGGACTGATTTAGACCTGGGACACCAGGTGGGGGATTCACCTCATCAGGGACTGATTTAGACCTGGGACACCAGGTGGGGGATTCACCTCATCAGGGACTGATTTAGACCTGGGACACCAGGTGGGTGATTCACCTCATCAGGGACTGATTTAGACCTGGGACACCAGGTGGGTGATTCACCTCTCATCAGGGACTGATTTAGACCTGGGACACGAGGTGGGTGATTCACCTCATCAGGGCCTGATCTAGACCTGGGACACCAGGTGGGTGATTCCCCTCATCAGGGACTGATCTAGGCCTGGGACAACATGTGGGTGATTCCCCTCATCAGGGACTGATTTAGACCTGGGACACCAGGTGGGTGATTCCCCTCATCAGGGACTGATCTAGACCTGGGACACCAGGTGTGTGATTCCTCTCATCAGGGACTGATTTAGACCTGGGACACCAGGTGGATAATTCCCCTCATCAGGGACTGATCTAGACCTGGGACACCAGGTGGGTGATTCACCTCATCAGGGCCTGATCTAGACCTGGGACACCAGGTGGGTGATTCACCTCATCAGGGCCTGATCTAGACCTGGGACAACCAGGTGGATGATTCCCCTCATCAGGGCCTAATCTAGACCTGGGACAACCAGGTGGATGATTCCCCTCATCAGGGCCTGATCTAGACCTGGGACAACCAGGTGGATGATTCCCCTCATCAGGGCCTGATCTAGACCTGGGACACCAGGTGTGTGATTCCCCTCATCAGGGCCTGATCTAGACCTGGGACACCAGGTGTGTGATTCCCCTCATCAGGGCCTGATCTAGACCTGGGACACCAGGTGTGTGATTCCCCTCATCAGGGCCTGATCTAGACCTGGGACACCAGGTGGATAATTCCCCTCATCAGGGCCTGATTTAGACCCGGGACACCAGGTGGATAATTCCCCTCATCAGGGACTGATTTAGACCTGTGACAACCAGGTGGATAATTCCCCTCATCAGGGCCTGATCTAGACCTGGGACACCAGGTGGATAATTCCCCTCATCAGGGCCTGATCTAGACCTGGGACACCAGGTGGATGATTCCCCTCATCAGGGCCTGATCTAGACCTGGGACACCAGGTGGATAATTCCCCTCATCAGGGCCTGATCTAGACCTGGGACAACCAGGTGGATAATTCCCCTCATCAGGGCCTGATTTAGACCTGGGAAACCAGGTGGATGATTCCCCTCATCAGGGCCTAATCTAGACCTGTAAAGACTGATCAGGTAGGAGAGCAGCAGGGTCAGAGCTGCTCTAAGGTGTCTATGTAGTAATCACAGAGTCAGTCAAACCTGCTGTAAAAAACCTTTATAATGGTCTGTCCAACGGTCGGGTTCATCAACGCACCTTCAGATACAATTCTAAATCAACACCTGGAGTGTCCACACGTTTCAAAATAATTAAAAACACAGAAACCCAAAAAAAGAGAAAAGAAGCCAACTAATTTAAACCCTCCCGGTTCTCTGCCATCTGTCTATGAGACCAGTTTGGGCAACACGGTACGGAGGGGTATGGACCCTGCCGAGTCTCCCATCATGTTGGCTCTCAGTTTGTTGGGATTTGCCGCCGTGCCGCTCACTCCTTTAGCCGGCAGGATGGACGGTAAGGAGGTAGAGTGGTGTTCCGTCGCTCCTTTCTTCTCCCCGACGGCGGAGACCAGGGGCTTAGGCAGGCGTCGGTACAGCCAGGGGTGTCTGAGGGCCTGACTAGGGGTCAGTCTGCTGGAAGGGTCCCAGTCTAGACACCTCTTAATAAAGTCTGTGAAAGTGAGATCTTCACATCCCTTCAGGGCCGCGCTCCACTCTTTACTGGCCGGAGGACCCCGGAGCTTCCCCCTGCGCGAGCGGGAGCCTGTGAACACCGTGGCCCCACTGGGTAAGGTGTTCGCCCCGCAGTAGCGCGGGTGACCCTTGGAGGAGATGAAGTTCTTAGCTCTCTTGGCTTGCTCCAGCAGCTTGGTAGGGGGCATGCCCAGGAGCTCCATGACACAGGCCAGCTGATCCCCCTCGTCCTCCCCTGGGAACATGGGATACCCTGTCAGCAACTCAGCCAGGATACAGCCAAATGACCACATGTCAATGGGGAGACCGTAGCGTGACCCCAGGATGACCTCAGGGGCACGGTAGAAGCGAGACTGGATGTACGTGTAGACACGCTGGTGATGGAAACATGACGAACCGAAGTCTATCACCTGGAAACAGAGAGAGAGAGAGAAAGAGAGAGAAAGAGACAGAGACAGAGAGAGAGACAGAGAGAGAGACAGAGAGAGAAAGAGCGAGAGAAATAGAGAGAGAGAGAGAGACAGAGAGAGACAGAGAGAGAGAGAGAGAGACAGAGAGAGAGAGAGAGAGACAGAGAGAGAGAGAGAGAGAGACAGAGAGAGAGAGAGAGAGAGAGAGAGAGACAGAGAGAGAGAGAGAGAGAGAGGAGAGAGAGAGAGAGAGAGAGAGAGAGAGAGAGAGAGAGAGAGAGAGAGAGAGAGAGAGAGAGAGAGAGAGAGAGAGAGAGAGAGAGAAAGAGAGAAAGAGACAGAGAGACAGAGAGACAGAGAGACAGAGAGACAGAGAGACAGAGAGACAGAGCGAGAAAGAGCGAGAAAGAGCGAGAGAGAGAGACAGAGAGAGACAGAGAGAGACAGAGAGAGAGAGAGAGAGAGAGAGAGAGAGAGAGAGAGAGAGAGAGACAGAGAGAGACAGAGAGAGACAGAGAGAGACAGAGAGAGACAGAGAGAGACAGAGAGAGACAGAGAGAGAGACAGAGAGAGAGAGAGAGAGACAGAGAGAGAGAGAGAGAGAGAGAGAGAGACAGAGAGAGACAGAGAGAGACAGAGTGTTAGGGATCTGGTGGTGGAAACATGATGAACCAAAGTCTATCACCTGGACGGAGAGCGAGCCAGACACAGAAATAGCGAGGCAAGGAGCAAATCCTGTGTGTGTGTGTGTGTTCCTGTGTGTGTGTGTGTGTGTGTGTGTGTGTGTGTGTGTGTGTGTGTGTGTGTGTGTGTGTGTGTGTGTGTGTGTGTGTGTGTGTGTGTGTGTTCCTGTGTGTGTGTCTGTGTTCCTGTGTGTGTTCCTGTGTGTGTTCCTGTGTGTGTGTGTGTTCCTGTGTGTGTGTGTGTGTTCGTCCCTCCTTACCTTGATCCCACTCCGTCCCTGCTGTTTCAGCAGTATATTCTCCGGCTTCAGGTCACAGTGGATGATCCGGTGTCGGTTCAACGCCTCCAGACACTGCAGGATGCTGTGGGCAAACTTCCTGACCAGCGGCAGGCTGAAGCCCTGGAACTTATTCCTCTTGATCAGCTCATACAGGTTCATGCTGAGCAGTTCAAAGGTCATGCAGATGTGGTTCCTGAAGGTGAAGTGTTCTAGCATGTGGACGGCGTTCATGGTACCGGAGCGGTCCTGCTTACGGAGGTGCTCGAGGATACGGATTTCTTCCTGGGCCTGGCGGTGGAAACGCTTCTCGTTACGGACCATCTTCAGCGCCAGGTGCTGCTGCAGCTTGTGGTCGTACACCTTCGCCACCTGGTCATCAGATCAATATATATTTGTCAATACGTCAGTTATTCCCATCACTACATCAATCAGTTAATCAATTAAAAACCAACCAATAGGCTATTGTAGCACCTTGAGGGGACTAGGGTTAGGGTCAGGGTTAGGGTCAGGGTTAAGGGTCATGGGTTACAGGTCAGGTTGCATAAAACAAGTGTTTCACTTGTATCAAACTCAATCCAAGGAGATCACTGATTAGTAAGGAACTCCCCTCACCTGGTTATCTAGGTCCTCCCCTCACCTGGTTGTCTAGGTCCTCCCCTCACCTGGTTGTCTAGGTCCTCCCCTCACCTGGTTGTCTAGGTCCTCCCCTCACCTGGTTGTCTAGGTCCTCCCCTCACCTGGTTGTCTAGGTCCTTCCCTCACCTGGTTGTCTAGGTCCTTCCCTCACCTGGTTGTCTAGGTCCTCCCCTCACCTGGTTGTCTAGGTCCTCCCCTCACCTGGTTGTCTAGGTCCTCCCCTCACCTGGTTGTCTAGGTCCTCCCCTCACCTGGTTGTCTAGGTCCTCCCCTCACCTGGTTGTCTAGGTCCTCCCCTCACCTGGTTGTCTAGGTCCTCCCCTCACCTGGTTGTCTAGGTCCTCCCCTCACCTGGTTGTCTAGGTCCTCCCCTCACCTGGTTGTCTAGGTCCTCCCCTCACCTGGTTGTCTAGGTCCTCCCCTCACCTGGTTGTCTAGGTCCTCCCCTCACCTGGTAGTCTAGGTCTCAGTAAGGAACTCTCCTCACCTGGTTGTCTAGGTCTCAGTAAGGAACTCCCCTCACCTGGTTGTCTAGGTCTCAGTAAGGAACTCCCCTCACCTGGTTGTCTAGGTCTCAGTAAGGACCTCCCCTCACCTGGTTGTCTAGGTCTCAGTAAGGAACTCCCCTCACCTGGTTGTCTAGGTCTCAGTAAGGAACTCCCCTCACCTGGTCGTCTAGGTCTTAATGGACAGGAAAAACAAAAGAAACAGCAGACACTAGGCCCTCCATGGAATGAGTTTGACACCTGTAAGGAATCATTCCCCCAATTGTTTAAGGGTGTTGCTAACATTTCCCTAGGTAAGGGCACAATTTAAGGGTTTTACGGTAGTTTGAAGGCAAGTACGGCAGAAAGTGTCTCTGGTTACCATGGTCGTCTCAAGTCTCCCCAAAGAGAGTGCCTTTATTTTGGGAGATCGCAAAACATAACTGCTACATTCAAGACAGGAGAAACAAATCGATTCAGAAGATTAAAAAACACTTTTCTTGCAGATGCTTTTTCTCAACTTGTTTTTATTCCTTTCTAGCACATGAAGCTAGCTCCCAGAGTAGCTATAGCTAACTAGCCAGCTAGCTCACAGGGTAGCTAACTAGACAGCTAGCTCACAGAGGAGCTATAGCTAACTAGCCAGCTAGCTCACAGAGGAGCTAACTAGCCAGCTAGCTCACAGAGGAGCTAACTAGCCAGCTAGCTCACAGAGGAGCTAACTAGCCAGCTAGTTCACAGAGGAGCTAACTAGCCAGCTAGCTCACAGAGGAGCTAACTAGCCAGCTAGCTCACAGAGGAGCTAACTAGCCAGCTAGCTCACAGAGGAGCTAACTAGCCAGCTAGCTCACAGAGGAGCTATAGCTAACTAGCCAGCTAGCTCACAGAGGAGCTATAGCTAACTAGCCAGCTAGCTCACAGAGGAGCTATAGCTAACTAGCCAGCTAGCTCACAGAGGAGCTATAGCTAACTAGCCAGCTAGCTCACAGAGGAGCTATAGCTAACTAGCCAGCTAGCTCACAGAGGAGCTATAGCTAACTAGCCAGCTAGCTCACAGAGGAGCTATAGCTAACTAGCCAGCTAGCTCACAGAGGAGCTATAGCTAACTAGCCAGCTAGCTCACAGAGGAGCTATAGCTAACTAGCCAGCTAGCTCACAGAGGAGCTATAGCTAACTAGCCAGCTAGCTCACAGAGGAGCTATAGCTAACTAGCCAGCTGGCTCACAGAGGAGCTATAGCTAACTAGCCAGCTGGCTCACAGAGTAGCTATTGCTAACTAGCCAGCTAGCTCACAGAGTAGCTGTCGCTAACTAGCCCGCATTGATTGTGCACCTTTCATTGTTTAGCTAAGTAGCTAGCTAGCCATTTTCCTTTTGTAACCAGAGCAGATGAAAGCAACATTCACCTCCACAATGTTCAGTTTACATTGATATCCATGCTGAATGAAGCCGTTAAGGGACCTCATGAGCCTTTTGCCTCTTGATAGGCCGTCATTGTAAATAACAATTTGATCTTAACTGAATTGCCTAGTTAAATAAAGGTTAAATAATAAAAAAACATTTCACTTAATTTAAAGGGGGAAATTTGCCTTAAAATGTTTTGTGCAACTAACTAAAGTTAAGGAAACTATAAGAGAAAAGATGAGGGAGAAATTAACCGGGACCAGGGGTCAGAGGTTAAAGTGTTACCTGTCCGAAGCTACCCTTGCCGATGACTTTGAGGAACTCGTATCTGAAGGCCAGGTGATCGTGGGGTACATGGATGTAACCCCCCTGCTCGTCATCAAAACCCCCATTGTTGTTGCCCCCAGCAACTGCAGGACGCTTCTTAGCGTTGGGACCCAGGAAATATACCTGGTGGAACCATAATATTATTAACAAATGAATCACAGAATGTCATAATGTAGCAAAACACATTTTTGTGTGTGTGTCTGTGTCTCAGTGTGTGTGTGCTCATGCGTGAGTGTCTCAGGAGGCTGAAGAAATTTGGCTTGGCACCTAAAACTTTTACAAATGCACAATTGAGAGAATCCTGTCAGGCTGTATCACCGCCTGGTACGGCAACTGCTCCGCTCACAACCGTAAGGCTCTCCAGAGGGTAGTGAGGTCTGCACAACGCATCACCGGGGGCAAACTACCTGCCCTCCAGGACACCTACACCACCCGATGTCACATGAAGGCCATAAAGATCATCAAGGACAACAACCACCCGAGCCACTGCCTGTTCACCCCGCTATCATCCAGAAGGCGAGAACAGTACAGGTGCATCAAAGCTGGGACCGAGAGACTGAAAAACAGCTTCTATCTCAAGGACATCAGACTGTTAAATAGCCACCACTAACACCTTAGTGGTGGCCCTATATACATAGACTTGAAATCATTGGCTACTTTAACAATGTTACACTAGTCACTTTAATAATGTTTACATATTTTGCATGACTCATCTCATATGTATATACTGTATTCTATACTATTCTACTGTATCTTATTCTATGCCGCTCTGACATTGCTCATCCAAATATTTATATTTTCTTAATTCCATTCCTTTACTTTAGATGTGTGTATTGTTGTGAAATTTTTCGATATTAATTGTTCAACATTACTGCACTGTTGGAGCTAGAAACAAGCATTTTGCTACACCCGTAATAAGATCTGCTAAACGTGTATGTGACCTCCAATTTTTTTTGGAACTGTAAAGTTTGGTGGAGGAGGAATAATGGTCTGGAGCTGTTTTTCATGGTTCGGGCCCCTTAGTTCCAGTGAAGGGAAATCTTAACGCTACAGCATACAATGTCATTCTAGAATATTCTGTGCTTCCAACTTTGTGGCAACAGTTTGGGGGAAGGCTCTTTCCTGTTTCAGCATGACAACGCCCCCGTGCACAATACGAGGTCCATACAGAAATGGTTTGTCGAGATTGATATGGAAGAACTTGACTGACCTGCACAGAGCCCTGACCTCAACCCCATCGAACACCTTTGGGATGAATTGGTATGCCGACTGCGAGTCAGGCCTAATCGCCCAACATCAGTGCCCGACCTCACTAATGCTCTCGTGGCTGAATGGAAGCAAGTCCCCGCAGCAATGTTCCAACATCTAGTGGAAAGCCTCCCCAGAAGAGTGGAGGCTGTTATAGCAGCAATGTTCCAACATCTAGTGGAAAGCCTTCCCAGAAGAGTGGAGGCTGTTATAGCAGCAATGTTCCAACATCTAGTGGAAAGCCTTCCCAGAAGAGTGGAGGCTGTTACAGCAGCAAACTCCATATTAATGTCAATGGTTTTGGAATGAGATGTTCGACAAGCAGGAGTCCACATACTGTATCTAAAATCAGGCAAAAACCCCATGTCAAAATTCTGACTGAAGCCTACAATGCATTTTCACGGTCGGTTGCGGGCCTCCGATTTTCACTTTATCATAGTCGACGGTTACGGGTTTTTAAATCAGGTGAACAAACAGCTGACGTGAACCACTAGTGCAGGTCTCTACGCTGACCCTTTTTTTACAGGTAGCATGCTGGCACCTAAGTTTAGAAACTTAGGACCACAATGAAAAATATTTCAGGTAACAAGACATTTTCGTGGTAGTAATGATGCAAGGACATTCAAATTAAAAACTGAAATATCATATTTACATAAGTAATCAGACCTTTTACTCAGTACTTTGTTAATGCACCTTTGGCAGCGATTACAGCCTCGAATCTTCTTGGGTTTGACCCAACAAGCTTGGCACACCTGTATTTGTGGAGTTTCTCCCATTCTTCTCTGCAGATCCTCTCAAGCTCTGTCAGGTTGGATGGGGAGCGTCGCTGCACAGCTATTTTCAAGACTCTCTAGAGATGTTAGATCGGGTTCAAGTCCGGGCTCTGGCATTCAGAGACTTTCTCCGAAGCCTCTCCTGCATTGTCTTGGCTGTGTGCTTAGGGTCATTGTCCTGTTGGAAGGTGAACCTTCACCTCAGTCTGAGGTCCTGAGTGCTCTGGAGCAGGTTTTAATCAAGGATCGCTCTGTACTTGCTCCGTTCATCTTTCCCTCGATCCTGACTATTCTCTCCCAGTCCCTGCCGCTGAAAAACATCCCCACAGCATGATGCTGCAATCACCATGCTTCATCGTAGGGATGGTGCCAGGTTTCCTCCAGATGTGACACTTGGCATTCAGGGCAAAGAGTTCAATCTTGGTTTCATCAGGCCAAAGAATCTTGTTTCTCATGGTCTGAGAGTCCTTTAGGTGCCTTTTGACAAACTCAGTGGGCTGTCATGTGCTTTTTACTGAGGAGTGGCTTCCGTCTGGCCACTGTGGAGTGCTCCAGAGATGGTTGTCCTTCTGGAAGGTTCTCCCATCTCTACAGAGGAACTCTAGAGTTCTGTCAGAATGACCATCGGGTTCTTGGTCACCTCCCTAACCAAGGCCCTTCTCCCCTGATTGTTCAGTTTAGCCAGAAATTGAGCTCCAGGAAAAGTCTTGGTGGTTCCAAACTTCTTCCATTTAAGAATGATGGAGGCCACTGTGTTCTTGGGGACCTTCAATGCTGCAGAAATGTTTTAGTACCCTTCCCCAAATCTGTGCCTCGACACAATCCTGTCATGGAGCTCTACAGGCAATTTCTTCGAACTCATGGCTTTCGTTTTTGCTCTGACATGCACTGTCAACTGTGGGACCTTATATAGACAGGTGCCAGGTGTGATGCGGGACCAGCCTTTCCAAATCATGTCCAACCAATCAAGTTCTAGAAAAATCTCAAGGATGATCAATGGAAACAGGACACTCCTGAGCTCAACTTCGAGTCTCATAGCAAAGGATCTGCATACTCACGTAAATAAGTTTTACATTTTGTAATGTGTGTGTGTGTGTGTGTGTGTGTGCGTGCGTGCGTGCGTGTACCTCTGGGTAGGAGTGTATCTCAGTCTGTTCCAGGATAGTAAGTTGTGAGCGGTACTGTCTGAGGGCCTGTTCAGGAATCAGGGGGCCCACCAGTTTGCCCCCCCAGGGTCCGGTGCTCTCTGACGACCCCTTACTGGAGCCCGTACTGTCTGCGCTGCGTTCTTTAGACAGTCCAGGCACCGAGGCGGGTTTACCGGTGATCTGTCCGGCGGTGCGTTCTTTAGACAGCCCAGTCACCGGGGCGGGTTTACCGGTGGTCTGTCCTGCGGTGCTGTTGCCGTTGTGTGTTGTCGTGGTAACAGCATTGACCTTGCGGTTGTAGGTGGAGTCTTCGTACGGGTACTTGGCCTTCAGCTGACCCCCGCTAACACCGATCTGGTCCCGCATCACACCTGGCTTATTCACCTGGGGGAGGGATAAGAGAGACCGAGTTAGAGAGAAAGTGACAGAGAAAGAGAGAGGGGGGAAGGGGGAGAACCAGTGGAACAAGAATTCCTGCCAGACGATGTTGTCCGGTAATATAGGGGGAGGGGCGCGAACAGGGGGAGGGGCGCGGCTTAGAGGGAACAGGGGGAGGGGCGCGGCTTAGAGGGAACAGGGGGAGGGGCGCGGCTTAGAGGGAACAGGGGGAGGGGCACGGCTTAGAGGAAACAGGGGGAGGGGCGCGGCTTAGAGGGAACAGGGGGAGGGGCGCGGCTTAGAGGGAACAGGGGGAGGGGCGCGGCTTAGAGGGAACAGGGGGAGGGGCGCGGCTTAGAGGGAACAGGGGGAGGGGCGCGGCTTAGAGGGAACAGGGGGAGGGGCGCGGCTTAGAGGGAACAGGGGGAGGGGCGCGGCTTAGAGGGAACAGGGGGAGGGGCGCGGCTTAGAGGGAACAGGGGGAGGGGCACGGCTTAGAGGGAACGTTTGTTATGAGATGGAAACACACTCCTGAGGTACGCAATCCTTCCCCCCAGCTGAGAAGTGAGTGTGTGTGGCAGGCATGTGTGCGTGGGGCAGGCTTGTGTGTGTGTGTGTGCGTGTGCGTGTGTGTGAGGCATTACATTTACATTTAAGTCATTTAGCAGACGCTCTTATCCAGAGCGACTTACAAATTGGTGCATTCACCTTATGACATGTGTGTGTGTGCGTGGGGCAGGCGTGTGTGTGTGCGTGTGCGTGTGTGTGTGTGTGTGTGTGTGTGTGTGTGGAGTGCAGGCATGTGTGTGTGTGTGTGTGTGGCAGGCGTGTGCGTGTGCGTGTGTGTGTGTGTGTGAGGCGTGCAGGCATGTGTGTGTGTGTGGCAGGCATGTGTGTGTTTGTCAGGCGTGAGCCCTGAATAGCTGTGGGTTTGCAGCAGCAGGCATTCCAGTGGGAGCAGACCTTCCTCCTACATCAGCTGTTTGAACACACAGACAGACACAGAGACAGACAGAGAGACACAGACAGAGACAGAGACACAGACAGAGAGACAGAGACACAGACAGACAGAGAGACACAGACAGACAGAGAGACACAGACAGAGACAGAGAGACAGAGACACAGAGACAGACAGAGAGACACAGACAGAGTGACAGAGACACAGACAGAGACACAGAAAGACAGACATTGATCATTGGATGTCCTCTCTCTCTCTTCCCCCTCTCTATTTTCCATATCCTTCTCCACCTTCTCGTGTGCAAGACAAGAAAGAGTGTACAAACACACTGGCCTGCATGGGAGGAACAGAGGAATAGGAATTGAGTGAGTGAGTGAGTGAGTGAGTGAGTGAGTGAGTGAGTGAGTGAGTGAGTGAGTGAGTGAGTGAGAGAGTGAGTGAGTGAGTGAGTGCCATGTCTAGCAGAAGACTAGGACAGCGGGACACTATTCTCTGTGCTCGTGGATTATACCCTGTCAGAAGAGAAGGGGAGAGAGGAGAAGAGAGGGGTAATGGTGAATGTGTTAGGTCAGATTTTCAAGCCTGGTAAATCTTTACAATCTATCAGACCTTGTTTCCTGCCTGCGTGTGGTGTGTGCCCTGCCTAATGGGTCTGGATGTAAACAGCCCCTCTGGCAGTAAGCCAATCAGAGAGCATCGTTCAAGAGGACCTACTGGCTCTGGTTCCAACACTAACGCATCCCTCCTACACGCGCCCCTCCCTCCTTCGCGCCTCCCTCCCTCCTTCGCGCCTCCCTCCCTCCTTCGCGCCTCCCTCCCTCCTTCACATCCTTCCTTATGGTTCAAATTAAGATGAGGGAGAGAGAGACGAATGGGGAGAGGATAAGGAGGGAGAAAGAGACGAAGGACTAAGAGGATACGGAGGGAGAAGGGGGATAAGGGAGAGAGAAGATAAGGAGGGAGAGAGGATAAGGAGGGAGAGAGGATAAGGAGGGAGAGAGGATAAGGAGAGAGAGGAAGGGGGAGAGAGGATAAGGAGGGAGAAGGGGGATAAGGGAGAGAGAGGATAAGGAGGGAGAGAGGATAAGGAGAGAGAGGATAAGGAGGGAGAGGGAGACGAAGGGGAGAGAGGATAAGGAGGGAGAGGGAGACGAAGGGGAGAGAGGATAAGGAGGGAGAGGGAGACGAAGGGGAGAGAGGATAAGGAGGGAGAGGGAGAAGAAGGGGAGAGAGGATAAGGAGGGAGAGATGAAGTGGAGACAAAGGAGAGAGAGGATAAGGAGAGAGAGGAAGGGGGAGAGAGGATAAGGAAGGAGAGACCGAGGAGAGAGAGACGAAGAGAGAGGAAGGAACATGTATTTGTATCGTTTTGTAACAAGGCCCTGAGAAATGGTCGTCCTGTATGGCAACAAAACGTCTCTGTAACAGTATTTTAGGCCAGGACAGTGAGAGTGTGTGCGTACCAACAGTGTGTTTGGGTATGGGAGGCAGGCCAGGGGGACCGTGTGTTTATCTGGGTTTTTCCTAGATCAAAAAGGGGCTTAGGTGATGGACAAAAAAAATGTATAAAAAAATCCAAGATGGCGCAGCAGTAGGACGCGTGTATCTGTCTATATCTTATCCCGTGTAAATAGCCGGTCTTTCTCGTATATATCTTCATCTCACTTTCTCTCTACGAACTAAATAAACTTTCCTGCAATCCGCCTCACCCAATGTGGTACGGATCTGCTATTTTTATTCCTTATAACTGGAACTTCCATCAGGAGCTAGCCAGCTAACTAGCTACTAGTCTTTGTTAGCCACGGCTAGCGGTCCTCGCCTATTTTCCCCCCAGTCATCAGCCAGCCTTAGATCGGACAACACCTGCCAGTCTGCACAGCGCGATATCAACCCAGAGCATATCGGACTGCTTCTCTCTACCACATCACCGGATTCCTGCCACTCTCACCGGATCATCGCAGCTAGCTAGCTGCAAACGTGTGGCTACTGTTAGCTAACGCCTCTGTCCCGAAGCAAGCACCAGCTAGCCTTGAACTAGCCTCGAGCTAGGCCCATATACCAGCTAATTCTAGGGCTACAATACCTCTTTTGCCACTTGGCCTGGACCCTTTATTGTCGAAGCGGAGCCCCGCCGATCCATCACGACTGGACTGCCGACGTGATCGCCCGATGTGGTCTCAACAGGCTATTCTGTTACGATGTCGCCAAAGAACCAGCTGCTAGCCCCGGCCCGCTAGCTTTTCTGAACGCTGTGTCCCCTGCTCGCCTAGTGTAGTAGTGACTACCAAACAGCACCCTGACTCACCTATTGCTGCTCTTCTGACCCTATGATCACTCAGCGGATGCCCCCTGGACTGTTTCAATTACACGGTAACACATTTTGTTTACCTGTCGGCCCCAGCCTCGAACTCAGGTCCTGTATGTCCCTAACTGACCCGCTCTGCCCAATCATCATCATTAATTACCCGTTGTTGTCTTAGCTCTCCTGATCAACACCTGTGATTGCTTTATGCCTCTCAATATGCCTCGTCTACTGCGGTCTTGGCTAGTTTTTATTGTTTTCTTTCACTGTAGAGCCCTCAGTCACGCTCAAAATGCCTTAGATAGCTCTTTCGTCCCACCCCACACACATGCGGAGACCTCACCTGGCTTAACTTGTCCCTCCAGAGACGAAACCTCCATCATCACTCAACGCCTAGATTTACCTCCACTGTACTCACATCCTACCATACCTTTGTCTGTACATTATGCCCTGAATCTATTCTACCACGCCCAGAAATCTGCTTGTTTTATTATCTGTCCCCAACGCACTAGACGACCAGTTCTTATAACCTTTAGCCAAACCCCTATCCTACTCCTCCTCTGTTCCTCTGGTGATGTAGAGGTTAACCCAGTAGCCCAGTTCCACTCCCATTCCCCAGGCGCTATCATTTGTTGACTTCTGTAACCGTAAAAGCCTAAGTTTGTTTTATTCACTGTTTTAGCTCACTCTACCAACTCTGATGTCCTAGCCTTGTCTGAATCCTGGCTTAGGATCCAGACAATTCTGACATTTCCATCCACAACATTTTCCGACAAGAAGGAACTGCCAAATGGGGTGGAGTTGCAATCTACTGCAGAGACAGTCTGCAGAGTTCTGTCTTACTATCCAGGTCTGTGCCCAAACAGTTTAAGCTTCTACTTTTAAAAATCCACCTTTCGAGATATAAGTCTCTCACTGCTGCCGCTTGTTATAGACCCCCTCAGCCCCCAGCTGTGCCCTGGACACCATATGTGAATTAATTGCCCCCCATTTATCTTCAGAGTTTGTACTGTTAGGTGACCTAAACTGGGATATGCTTAACACCCCAGCTGTCCTACAATCTAAGCTAGATGCCCTCAATCTCACAAATTAGTCCAAACCACCACCCCTCATCACTGTCAAACGCTTCCTGAAACACTTCAGCGAGCAGGCCTTCCTAATCGACTTGGCCCGGGTATCCTGGAAGGATATTGACCTCATTCCATCAGTAGAAGACGCCTGGTTATTCTTTAACAGTGCTTTCTTCACCATCTTAAATAATAATGCCCCATTCAAAAAAAATATTTACCGGGAACAGATACAGCCCGTAGCTCACTCCAGACCTGACTGCCCTTGACCAGCACAAAAACATCCTGTGGCGTTCTGCATCAGCATCGAATAGCCCCTGCGATATGCAACTTTTCAGGGAAGTTAGGAACCAATATACACAGGCAGTTAGGAAAACAAAGGCTAGCTTTATCAAACAAAAATTTGCATCCTGTAGAACAAACTCCAAAAAGTTTTGGGATACTGTAAAGTCCATGGAGAATAAGAGCACCTCCTCCCAGCTGCCCACTGCACTGAGGCTAGGAAACACTGTCACCACCGATAAATCTACGATAATCATGAATTTCAATAAGCATTTTTTTCTACAGCTGGCCATGCTTTCCACCTTGCAACCCATACCCCGGTCAACTGCCCTCCACCCCCCACAGCAACTCGCCCAAACCTCCCCCATTTCTCCTTCACCCAAATCCAGATAGCTGATGTTCTGAAAGAGCTGCAAAATCTGGACCCCTACAAAATCAGCCGGGCTAGACAATCTGGACCCTCTCTTTCTAAAATTATCTGCCAAAATTGTTGCAACCTCTATTACTAGCCTGTTCAACCTCTCTTTCATATCGTCTGAGATCCCCAAAGATTGGAAAGCTGCCGTGGTCACTCTAGACACTCTAGACCCAAACTGCTACAGACCTATATCTATCCTGCCCTGCCTTTCTAAAGTATTCGAAAGCCAAGTCAACAAACAGATCACCGACCATTTCAAATCCCCCCCGTACCTTCTCTGCTATGTAATCTTGTTTCAGAACTGGTCATGGGTGCACCTCAGCCACGCTCAAGGTCCTAAACGATATCATAACCGCCATCGATAAAAGACATTACTGTGCAGCCGTCTCCATCGACCTGGCCAAGGCTTTCGACTCTGTCAATCACCACATTCTTATCGGCAGACTCAATAGCCTTGGTTTCTCAAATGACTGCCTTGCCTGGTTCACCAACTACTTCTCAGATAGAGTTCAGTGTGTCAAATCGGAGGGCCTGTAGTCCAGACCTCTGGCAGTCTCTACGGGGGTGCCACAGGGTTCAATTCTCGGGCAGACTCTTTTCTCTGTTTACATCAATGATGTTGCTCTTGCTGCTGGTGATTCTCTGATCCACCTCTACGCAGACGATACCATTCTGTATACTTCTGGCCCATCTTTGGACACTGTGTTAACTTCTTTGGGATAGGGGGCAGCATTTTCACGTTTGGATGAAAAGCGTGCCCAGAGTAAACTGCCTGCTACTCAGGCCCAGTTGCTAATATATGCATATTTTTAGTAGATTAGGATAGCTTTCACTCTGAAGTTTCTAAATCTGTTTGAATGAGGTCTGTGAGTATAACAGAACTCATATGGCAGGCGAAAACCTGACAAAAATCCAACAATAAATGGGAAATCTGAGGTTTGTAGTTTTTCAACTCATCGCCTATCGAATATACAGTGTCTATGGGGTCATATTGCACTTCCTAAGGCTTCCACCAGATGTCAACAGTCTTTAGAACCTTGTTTGATGCTTCTACTGTAAAGGAGGGGGAATGGGAGCTGAATGAGTCAGAGGCCTGCCAGAGTGGCATGAGCTGACCACGAGCGTTCACGTGAGAGCGACCTGCGTTCCATTGCAATTCTAAAGACAAAGGAATTCCTCGGTTGGAACATTATTGAAGATTTATGTTAAAAACACCCTAAAGATTGAATTAATACATCGTTTGACATGTTTCTACGGACTGTAACGGAACTTTTTGACTTTGTCTGGACCTAACGATCGCGCGTCATGAATTTGGATTTGTGAACTCAAGGCGCGAACAACAAGGAGGCATTTGGACATAAATTATGGACTTTATCGAACTAAACCAACATTTACTATGGAACTGGGATTCCTGGGAGTGCATTCTAATGAAGATCATCAAAGGTGAATATTTATAATGCTATTTCTGTCTTCTGTTGACTCCAACATGGCGGGTATATGTTTGGCTTGTTTTGGTCTCTGAGCGCCGTACTCAGATTATTGCATGGTTTGCTTTTTCCGTAAAGCTTTTTTGAAATCTGACAAAGCGGTTGCATTAAGGAGACGTTTAGCTATAATTCCATGCATAATACTTGTATCTTTTATCAATGTTTATTATGAGTATTTCTGTAAATTGATGTGGCTCTGTGCAAATTCACGGGATGTTTTGAGGCAAAACCAAATGTAAACAGAGGTTTTTGGATATAAATATGAACTTGATCGAACAAAACATACATGTATTGTATAACATGTTGTCCCGGGAGTGTCATCTGATGAAGAATATCAAAGGTTAGTGATTAATTTTATCTCTATTTCTGCTTTTTGTGACTCCTCTCTTTGGTTGGAAAATCACTGTATGCTTTCTGTGACTAGTTGCCTTTTTGAAATCGGACACTGTGGTTGGATTAATGAGAATTTTATCTTTAAAATGGTGTCTAATACTTGTATGCTTGAGAAATTTGAATTATGAGATTTCTGTTGATTGAATTTGGCGCCCTGCAATTTCATTGGCTGTTGGCGAGGGGTTCCGCTAGCAGAACCTCATTCCCAGACAGGTTAACAAATCCCCCAGATGAGCTTCAATGCCATACAACTCTCCTTCCGTGACCTCCAACTGCTCTTAAATGCAAGCAAAACTAAATGCATGCTCTTCAACCGGTCTCTGCCCACACCCGCCCGCCTAGCATTACTACTCTGGACGGTTCTGACTTTGAATATGTGGACAACTACAAATACCTAGGTGTCTGGTTAGACTGTAAACTCTCCTTCCAGACTCACATTATTAAGCATCTCAAATCCAAAATTAAATCTAGAATTGGCTTCCTATTTCGCAACAAAGCATTCTTCACTCATGCTGCCAAACATACCCTCGTAAAACTGACTATCCTACTGATCCTTGACTTCGGCGATGTCATTTACAAAATAGCCTCCAACACTCTACTCAGCAAACTGGATGCAGTCTATCACAGTGCCATCTGTTTTGTCACCAAAGCCCCATATACTACCCACCACTACCTGTACACTCTCGTTGGCTGGCCCTCGCTTCATATTTGTCGCCAAACCCACTGGCTCCAGGTCATCTATAAGTCTTTGCTAGGTAAAGCCCCGCCTTATCTCAGCTCACTGTTCACCATAGTAGCACCCACTCGTAGCATGCGCTCCAGAGAACTTGTTCTCAACTGGCCTACCTGGTTAAATAAAGGTGGACATAGTGAAAAGTGATGTGATAGCTAGCCAGCCCACTTGCTAAATAATCATGGATTATGATAAGGGATAACCTATAGGTGCTACACAAGCAACTTGCCTATTACTAGTAGACAAGTAGGGTCATTATCTATGCTGCCAGCCCTCTCCCGCTAGAATGAACGATATGTATCTTCTATTGATCTATTGATAGGACAGGCGCAGTCACAAAGTGAGCGATGACAGGAAAACACGGCTGGTTTGACAGTCTGCCGTATGTCCCGCCTCCCGGTACCTGGGTGTGTGTGTGGGTGTGTGTGTGTGTGTGTGTGTGTGTGTGTGTGTGTGTGTGTGTGTGTGTGTGTGTGTGTGTGTGTGTGTGTGTGTGTGTGTGTGTGTGTGTGTGGTGTACACTGTGGTTACAGTCACGTGTTTTTACACAGAGGCAGAGAACATGGATGATCCTTCAACGTCTTGGTATTTTCCGTGCTTCATATGCAGCCAGCGAGTGGTAGCGCATAGGCTATTTACTGTGTTTTGACAGACAGAAAGCTGGACCGGTTGATTAAAAGGTGTGGAACAGACTGAATAAAAGCTGGACCGGTTGATTAAAAGGTGTGGAACAGACTGAATAAAGCTGGACCGGTTGATTAAAAGGTGTGGAACAGACTGAATGCAGCTGGTCCGGTTGATTAAAAGGTGTGGAACAGACTGAATAAAAGCTGGACCGGTTGATTAAAAGGTGTGGAACAGACTGAATATAGCTGGACCGGTTGATTAAAAGGTGTGGAACAGACTGAATAAAAGCTGGACCGGTTGATTAAAAGGTGTGGAACAGACTGAATAAAAGCTGGACCGGTTGATTAAAAGGTGTGGAACAGACTGAATACAGCTGGACTGGTTGATTAAAAGGTGTGGAACAGACTGAATAAAAGCTGGACCGGTTGAATAAAAGGTGTGGAACAGACTAAATACAGCTGGACCGGTTGATTAAAAGGTGTGGAACAGACTGAATACAGCTGGACCGGTTGAATAAAAGGTGTGGAACAGACTAAATACAGCTGGACCGGTTGATTAAAAGGTGTGGAACAGACTGAATAAAAGCTGGACCGGTTGATTAAAAGGTGTGGAACAGACTAAATACAGCTGGACCGGTTGAATAAAAGGTGTGGAACAGACTAAATATAGCTGGACCGGTTGATTAAAAGGTGTGGAACAGACTAAATATAGCTGGACCGGTTGATTAAAAGGTGTGGAACAGACTAAATATAGCTGGACCGGTTGATTAAAAGGTGTGGAACAGACTAAATACAGCTGGACCGGTTGATTAAAAGGTGTGGAACAGACTAAATACAGCTGGACCGGTTGAATAAAAGGTGTGGAACAGACTAAATATAGCTGGACCGGTTGATTAAAAGGTGTGGAACAGACTAAATATAGCTGGACCGGTTGATTAAAAGGTGTGGAACAGACTGAATAAAAGCTGGACCGGTTGATTAAAAGGTGTGGAACAGACTAAATACAGCTGGACCGGTTGATTAAAAGGTGTGGAACAGACTGAATGCAGCTGGTCCGGTTGATTAAAAGGTGTGGAACAGACTGAATAAAAGCTGGACCGGTTGATTAAAAGGTGTGGAACAGACTGAATAAAAGCTGGACCGGTTGATTAAAAGGTGTGGAACAGACTAAATACAGCTGGACCGGTTGATTAAAAGGTGTGGAAAAGACTGAATATAGCTGGACCGGTTGATTAAAAGGTGTGGAACAGACTAAATACAGCTGGACCGGTTGATTAAAAGGTGTGGAACAGACTAAATACAGCTGGACCGGTTGAATAAAAGGTGTGGAACAAACTAAATACAGCTGGACCGGTTGATTAAAAGGTGTGGAACAGACTAAATACAGCTGGACCGGTTGATTAAAAGGTGTGGAACAGACTAAATACAGCTGGACCGGTTGATTAAAAGGTGTGGAACAGACTAAATACAGCTGGACCGGTTGATTAAAAGGTGTGGAACAGACTAAATACAGCTGGACCGGTTGATTAAAAGGTGTGGAACAGACTAAATACAGCTGGACCGGTTGATTAAAAGGTGTGGAACAGACTAAATACAGCTGGACCGGTTGATTAAAAGGTGTGGAACAGACTAAATACAGCTGGACCGGTTGATTAAAAGAACGTGACAGGTGAAATTAAGAATGCGATCTGCTTTATATCCTAAAGTATTGCACACGTGGAGTTGACTGCAGGTATTTACTTAAAGAGTAGCTCCAAATATAAAAATATATTAAAAAACTTCAAATTAGTACATTTCAACGGTATTGAAAAACCATCCCGTGGCTATTTCCAAATATCCGGGTATACAGTATACTGCCCAACCCTAGTGTGTCTAACACAGAGTTTTGGGGTATTGGGTGCAGGCGGTGTGTGTGTGTGTGTGTGTGTGTGTGTGTGTGTGTGTGTGTGTGTGTGTGTGTGTGTGTGTGTGTGTGTGTGTGTGTGTGTGTGTGTGTGTTTTGGGGTGTTGGTGGCAGGCGTGCGGGGCTGTGTGTGTGTGTGTGTGTGTGTGTGTGTGTGTGTGTGTGTGTAGTGTTTTGGGGTGTTGGGGGCAGGCCTGCGGGGCTGTGTGTGTGTGTGTGTGTGTGTGTGTGTGTGTGTGTGTGTGTGTGTGTGTGTGTGTGTGTGTGTAGTGTTTTGGGGCGTTGTGTGTGTGTGTGTGTGTGTATGTAGTGTTTTGGGGTGTTGGGGGCAAGCCTGTGGGGCGGTGTGTGTGTGTGTGTGGTGTGTGTGGTGTGTGGTGTGTGGTGTGTGTGTGTAGTGTTTTGGGGTGTTGGGGGCAGGCCTGCGGGGCGGTGTGTGTGTGTGTGTGTGTGTGTGTGTGTGTGTGTGTGTGTGTGTGTGTGTGTGTGTGTGTGTGTGTGTGTGTGTGTGTGTGTGTGTGTGTGTGTGTGTGTGTGTGTGTGTAGTGTTTTGGGGTGTTGGGGGCAGGCCTGCGGGGCGTTGTGTGTGTGTGTGTGTGTGTGTGTGTGTGTGTGTGTGTGTGTGTGTGTGTGTGTGTGTGTGTGTGTGTGTGTGTGTGTGTGTGTGTGTGTGTAGTGTTTTGGGGTGTTGGGGGCAAGCCTGTGGGGCGGTGTGTGTGTGTGTGTGGTGTGTGTGGTGTGTGGTGTGTGGTGTGTGTGGTGTGTGTGTGTGTGTGTGTGTGTGTAGTGTTTTGGGGTGTTGGGGGCAGGCCTGCGGGGCGGTGTGTGTGTGGTGTGTGGTGTGTGGTGTGTGGTGTGTGGTGTGTGTGTGTGTGTAGTGTTTTGGGGTGTTGGGGGCAAGCCTGCGGGGCGGTGTGTGTGTGTGTGTACTCACAGTGTGTTTGGGTATCGGGGGCAGGCCAGCGGGACTGTGTGTGTCTGCTTCTTCCTTCAGTAGGTGGTCAGTTCTCATGTAGGAGTTATAGAGGCCGTCACCATGCCGCGCTGGTGGACACAACAACACAGGTCAGAGGTCACGCTCTGGATCAACTTCATTAACAATGTAATCAGAGACATTTGTAATAAATAAATTGGTCTAACAGGAGCCCTCATATTGAAACAGTAACCTAACAGACATACACTGGAGTACACCTTTCGCCCTCGGAACAGCCTCAAATCGTTGGGGCATGGACTCCACAAGGTGTCGAAAGCGTCCCGGTACCGCAATATCAACTGTCCCAAACTTAACTTGAACCAATCCCAAAATTGAAACACATGTGGTTTTTTTTTGTGTGTTAATATGCCAACATGGGTCTAGATCATTTACAATGCTTTTAAAGTAAAGTATTTCAGTCTATATTACATCAACTTCATTTGTTAATTAACATAAAACTGTTTTACATCTTAATGAAAACAAAAAAAACATCCATTACATTATTAGAAAGTAGAATGTATTAATTGAACATGCTAACCACATGTATACAATATACAGTACCAGTCAAAAGTTTGGGCACACCTACTGATTTCTGTATTTTCTACATTGTAGAATAATAGTGAAGACATCAAAACTATAAAATAACACATATGGAATCAGTCTCAAGAAAGTTTGGCTACATTTTCAGGCTCCTCCTTTATGTCAGCATTGGTCTGGACATGACAGGCTGTAGCCAATAGGCATAGGCTATCACCTACACATCGACGTAAAGGCTAATTACTTATGTACATTTACATACAATTTTGTTTTTCTTCACAGAATACCTATTGTTTTTCATTTTTAAAAACAATTTACTTAGCAATTTTAGTTAATGGCCTTGCAGCCCTGGCAGAAGGCCCTGGCAGAAGGCCCTGGCAGAAGGCCCTGGCAGAAGGCCCTGGCAGAAGGCCCTGGCAGAAGGCCCTGGCAGAAGGCTCTGGCAGAAGGCCCTGGTGCCCTGGCAGATCGGGCACTTAACTGGTACCTAGAGCAAAACAACCGACATGTAAGTGTCCGTGGGAGTCTCAACTTTCCACTGAGGTGTCATATTAGTGTGTAGAACAAACTGTTTGGACGCTACAGACAGAAGTTGTACAAAGAGTCTGTACCAACTTCAGACGAGTCCTGTGATGATTGTGTGTGTGTGTGTGTGTGGGGGGGTGTAGAGCAAAACTGAGAGTCTCATCTTTCTACAGAGTGCTAGTTTGCAGGCCAAACCAGTTGGAGACTACAGACGTTTTCGTGAGAAGACCGATTTTCAGGATGTCTCAGTCTGACAAACATCGCTCTACCTCTGCCATCTTTCACCACAGATACGGAAGGGGCCATACCTGCGCATGTGGTGGATTGAGAAGCAGCCCATGCAACAAAAAAAAAAGATCTGTAGATTAAACAGATGGGGATTTTTGCATTATGTTAATTGATTTCCGCAGAGCCACTTATAATAACAAGATTTCAGGCCTGTAGTCCCCCCCCCCCCCCCCCCCCAATAACACCTCAGCTGTGTGCAGGTCTAAGGTGACACACATAGTCACGCACACTGTGGCGTATCATAAATCAGACCCTTTCCGGTTATCAGATCCCTTCCGTATTAAGGATTCTATTTCTGATCACACCTGTGTCTGTGTTCCATCGCTTCAACGTGGATGCACAGAACAAAACGGCGGAGACAGACAGACAAGCGGAAAGATGCTGCCGTCACAGTAGCATCTGCTAGCCCCATTAATAGGCCAATAATAGGCCTACCACTTTCAGCAACCTTATTAAGCACCTGGCTAAGCCAGTCTGGGCTGTGATTGGGGTTGGCCGGTTCATGCTAGTAATAGCGTTAACCCATAGAGAGCTGTGGGGTTAGTTAGCATTTGCCAATAGGGAGCTGTGGTGCTAGCACTATCCCATAGAGAGCTATGGGGCTAGTTAGCATTAGCTAATAGGGATCCGTGGAATTCACCTGCTAGCATTAACCCATAGACCAGGGGTCTCCAACAGGTAGATCAGGAGCTACCAGTAGTCCGCAGCCCACCTATAAGTAGCTCGCCAATCATTTCTGAGAGTACATGCATTTTTACATCACAAGCCGTCTCAAAGATCCCGGCTATTTTCCAATCAAAACCACATCGACATTATCCCACCCCTGCTTAGCCACTATTGGCGTAAAAAGTCAAAACGTAACAATATCTGCCAATTAATTTCCAGCAATATTGCCCGTCTGTCTGTTGCACGCGTTTGTCTTTTACTCTGTATGTAGCCAGTTAGCGATGCTAATCATTTCCCCCGAAAACCTAACTCAATTGTTTTGCAAACTATTGCCATGGCATTTGCTGCAGCAGTAGGCCTAAACATCAGCAGAAACATCGCTAGACTGACACATTCCTCTCCTCCTAGATGCGCAATTACAGGGAATTACACTCAAAACTAAATGTTCGTTTCTCTCCTTCTGAGTCCATGTTAGTTTCTCTCCTTTAAAAAAAAGGTCTTCTGATGTGATTTAAGCTTTGACATGGACTCAGAACATTCATTTATTGTTTCTCTAGGGAATAATTGTAATATTGAGAGTAAACAGAAAATCCCAAACCAAGAAAAATAAAACTGACTTCGGTTTTAACAGTTTAGTTAGCGTTAGCTCTAAGAGAGCAATCTTAGCTAGCGTTAGCCCCATAGAAAGCTGTGCAGCTAGCTATCGTTAGCCCCATAGAAAGCTGTGCAGCTAGCTATCGTTAGCCCCATAGATAACCGTGTCGCTAAGTTAGCGTTAGCCCCATAGAAAGCTGTGCAGCTAGCTATCGTTAGCCCCATAGATAACTGTGTCGCTAAGTTAGCGTTAGCCCCATAGATAACTGTGTCGCTAAGTTAGCGTTAGCCCCATAGAAAGCTGTGCAGCTAGCTATCGTTAGCCCCATAGATAACTGTGTCGCTAAGTTAGCGTTAGCCCCATAGATAACTGTGTCGCTAAGTTAGCGTTAGCCCCATAGAAAGCTGTGTAGCTAGCTATCGTTAGCCCCATAGATAACTGCGTCACTAAGTTAGCGTTAGCCCCATAGAAAGCTGTGTAGCTAGCTATCGTTAACCCCATAGATAACTGTGTCGCTAAGTTAGCGTTAGCCCCATAGAAAGCTGTGTAGCTAGCTATCGTTAGCCCCATAGATAACTGTGTCGCTAAGTTAGCGTTAGCCCCATAGATAACTGTGTCGCTAAGTTAGCGTTAGCCCCATAGAAAGCTGTGTAGCTAGCTATCGTTAGCCCCATAGATAACTGCGTCGCTAAGTTAGCGTTAGCCCCATAGAAAGCTGTGTAGCTAGCTATCGTTAGCCCCATAGATAACTGTGTCGCTAAGTTAGCGTTAGCCCCATAGAAAGCTGTGTAGCTAGCTATCGTTAGCCCCATTGATAACTGTGTCGCTAAGTTAGCGTTAGCCCCATAGAAAGCTGTGTAGCTAGCTATCGTTAGCCCCATAGATAACTGTGTCGCTAAGTTAGCGTTAGCCCCATAGAAAGCTGTGTAGCTAGCTATCGTTAGCCCCATAGATAACTGTGTCGCTAAGTTAGCGTCAGTGAAACGGACATCAATCAGTGTATTGCTATCAGTTAAATTAGAGTTAGCCCTAAGTTAGCCCTAAGAGAGCCATGTTAGCTAGTGATAACCATAGAGAGATGTAACACCCCATGCTGTGGGGTGTTGCAGTGTCAACAGACACTGTGTTACTGTGTTGGGGGGGTACAATACACACGGCCTGCATGAAAGCGGGGTAAAGACTGTGTGTTCAGCACTTTACACACAGTATGCACATTCACTCTGGCCCCAAACATTACTACTGAAACCTCCCCATAACATAACTCAAACCAAAAGGGTTGGCGTCAATTTCATGTGAATGGCACTGTTGTTATGGAAAAAACGTAGCTATTTAGCAAACACAACGCCTGTGTTTGTGTGCGGAGGTGGTGGTCCAGGAGGGACAAACACCACAGAGAGTAGAGCGAAGGGAACACCCCAGAAACGTGTCAGATCACGTGTCATAAACCAGACTAATAACAATGGTCCAACAGCGTAGACAGACTGCTGGCTAGACTGTAGCTGACTCAACTAGAACTAGCTAGACTGCCTGTCTGTTCATACAGAACTACTGAGAGATAACTATTTATTTGATAAGACTATTGACTTGCCTAGTAAGCTAAATACTTTCTTCTTTTTTAATATGATGCAAAGACCTGCAAAGAAACATGAGTTCAGCACATGTTCCAGTGTAGACTGGCTCTGGATTAGAGTACTTACAGACATGCAGGAGAGTCTAGTGTTTGTCTGATCAATGGACACAGAGTTGCAACTGTCAGAAAACAACTTGTTTCCCTCCACTGAGTGGAACTGATCAATGCTATTATGACATCACAGTCTACAGGGCACCACAGTGCTCCCCTTTTGGGGGCATACGCTCCTAAATATTTTGCTGTGCAACATAGAATTTTAAATTTGGTAGCACCAGTGCCCTTATTGCGGCTTTAATACCTCAAACATTTGTGTAATGTGCGCCTTCATTTGTCACCGTAGAGCCCTGGTCTGCCTGACAATCAGACTCCGATACCTCTGGTTCACAGTCTAAGATTAATGGTATACAATTTGCTTGGAAAAACTTCCACGCACAAGCTATAAAGCCAGAATGTTACATTTTTATTTGTATTTTTTTATGTATCGGTTGTTCCTTGCGGTTGGTCTTTTTGCAGGTAGGAAGCGCTGGTATTTGAATTCATATTTCTATCACCAGAAGCATGTGGAGAACCATGTAAACACATATGCATGAGCTCTGCAAACATACATGTATTTTCCTCTTGTGTACATACTTCAGGTCTTCAAATCTGAACGCACTACCAGCGCTTTGAAAAGTTCATGCAATTATACTTTCCTGTGGATATATAGTCTCACATTCCTACCTGCAAAAGGACCAACCGCACAGACAACCAGTGAAGTATCATTTTACTCAGCATTCTGTCTTGTAGAGGTCATGAGAGGAAACTTACCTGATCCAAAACACTCATTTCTGCCTGACGACGTAGAATTCTAATGCACTTCCTCTTCGGTGGAGTGTAACAGCGGTTGGCATATAATTACGTTGCATTACCGCCTCCAACTTAACTATAGTATATATCCATTACACTTTGTGATACAAAAAAAAAATAATAATACTAATATATAGTGCATTCGTTAAGTATTCAGACCCCTTGACTTTTTCCCACATTTTGTTACGTTACAGCCTTATCCTAAAAAAAAATATTTTTTAATCAGCCTATCCACATTATCCCATAATGACAAAGTGAAAACAGGTTTTTAGAAATGTTTGCAAAGATTAAAAACAGAAATACCTTATTTACATAAGTATTCAGACCCTTTGCTATGAGACTCGAAATTGAGCTCAGGTGCATCCTGTTTCCATTGATCATCCTTGAGATGTTTCTACAACTTGATTGGACTCCACCTGTGGTCAATTCAATGGACATGATTTGGAAAGGTACACCTGACTATATAAAGGTCCCACAGTTGACAGTGCATGTCAGAGCAAAAACCAAGCCATGAGGTCGAAGGAATTGTCTGTAGAGCTCCTAGACATAATTGTGTCGAGGCACAGATCTGGGGAAGGGTACCAAAAACATTTCTGCAGCATTGAAGGTCCCCAGAACACAGTGGGCTCCATCATTCTTAAATGGAAGAAGTTTGGAACCACCAAGACTCTTCCTAGAGCTGGCCGCCCAGCCAAACTGAGCAATCAGGGGAGAAGGGCCTTGGTCAGGGAGGTGACCAAGAACCCGATGGTCACTGACAAAGCTCCAGAGTTCCTCTGTGGAGATGGGAGAACCTTCCAGAAGGACAACCATCTCTGCAGAACTCCACCAATCAGGCCTTTATAGTAGAG
Organism: Salvelinus fontinalis; assembly: GCF_029448725.1. Lineage (NCBI taxonomy): Eukaryota > Metazoa > Chordata > Actinopteri > Salmoniformes > Salmonidae > Salvelinus > Salvelinus fontinalis. The sequence goes on along the minus strand of NC_074682.1, from coordinate 60,503,522 downwards.
TGGCCAGAGGGAAGTCACTCCTCAGTAAAAGGCACATGACAGCCAACTTGGAGTTTGCCAAAAGGCACCTAAAGACTCTCAGACCATGAGCAACAATATTCCCTGTCCTGCTGAAACCAAGATTGAACTCTTTGGCCTGAATGCCAAGCACCCCTACAGTGAAGCATGGCGGTGGTAGCATCATGCTGTGGGGATGATTTTCAGCGGCAGGGACTGGGAGACCAGTCAGGATCGAGGGAAAGATGAACAGCACAGAGAGGTCCTCGATGAAAACCTGCTCCAGAGCGCTCAGGACCTCAGACTGGGGCGAAGGTTCACCTTCCAACAGGACAATGACCCTAAGCACACAGCCAAGACAATGCAGGAGAGGCTTCGGGACAAGTCTCTGAATGACCTTGAGTGTCCCAGCCAGAGCCCAGACTTGAACCCAATCGAACATCTCTGGAGAAACCAAAAAATAGCTATGCCGTGACACACCCCCATCCAACTTGACAGAACTTGAGAGGATCTGCAGAGAAGAACGGGAGAAACTCCCCAAATACAGGTGTGCCAAGCTTGTAGCGTCATACCCAAGAAGACTCGAGGCTGTAATCGCTGCCAAGGGTGCTTCAAAAAAGTAACTGAGTAAAGGGTCTGAATACTTATGTAAATGTGATATTTCAGTTGATTTAATACACTGGCAAACATTTCCAAAAACCTGTTTTTTCTTTGTTATTATGGGGTATTGCGTGTAGATTGGGGGACACACAATTTAATACATTTTAGAATAAGGCTGTAACCTAACAAAATGTGGAAAAAGTCAAGGGGTCTGAATACTTTCCTCAGTTGTATTGATGTCTCCTAGATTTAGGACACTTCAAAACCGTGTTTCTTATTTTTTTTTGCCGAGTGCTGAAGTGCGGAAAAATATTTTACCCTCCGGTTGCAACACTTACTACCAAGTTCCAAACTGCCTCTGGAAGCATCATCAGCACAATAACTTATCGGGAGCTTCATGAAATGGGTTTCCATGGCCGAGCAGCCGCACACAAGCCTAAGATCACCATGCGCAATACCAAGCTTAGGCTGGAGCGTTGTAAAGCTCGCCGCCATTGGACTCTGGAGCAGTTGAAACGCGTTCTCTGGAGTAATGAATCAAGCTTCACCATCTGGCAGTCAGACGGACAAATCTGTGTTTGGCGGATGCCAGGAGAACACTACCTACCCCAATGAATAGTGCCAACTGTAAAGTTTGGTGGAGGAGGAATAATGGTCTGGGGCTGTTCGATGAGCAGGTGACCACATTCTTGAAAATACACTACGTGAGCAAAAGTAAGCAACAGTCCTTGACTCCCGAGCTATTTGAGATGATCAACTGTCTTGAACCATGGAAACAAAATAACTCAGGGACAAATGTTACATTTGCATTCAACAAAATGGCTAGTTAACAAATGATGGCTGGTGAAATGCCACTGTGTGCAATAACTGATACTAGAATCACATCTATCCTGATGCCTAGTCCCTTTACCCTGCTTTCATGTACATATCTGAAATACCTCCCACCTCTTACACATTGATCTGGTACTCCCTGTATATTACTCCATTCTTGTGTATTTCATTGTTTTCCTTGTGTTACTAACTTATTGTATAATTATTTCTAAACTCTGCATCGTTAGAAAGGGCTCGTAAGCAAGCATTTCACGGTAAAGTCTACACCAGTTGTATTCGGCGCATGTGACAAATAGAATTTGCTTTGAGTACATTAATGTAACGTTGCAGTAAGTACATTAGAACACAGTACGAAGCCAGTTATAATCAGTTAATTACCTGCTGTTATGGGGCCTTCTGCTTTTCTCTGTAATACCATCATGATTGCAGTTTAACGTTGAAGCCAGCATCCGAGGTGGAAGTTAAAAATCTTTAGTAAAAACAACCGTATAAAAAAAACTAGCCAACACTTGGCTAGTTATAATAAAATACTTAAGAGTAAAGCTTGTATCACTTGCAATTCGTGCTCGTGTTGCTAGCTCAAGGGATCCAAAATATACCCTGCTAGCCAACTTTGTTGGATGAAATATAGCTAACGTTACATAAGTTGGTTTAATATAGCTTTCCTCACTTGCTCAACTTAATATTCTAGCTAGGACTCCATACCTACACAATCTGACCTTGCTCTCGTCCTAAAACCATGGCTTTGCCAACTCGCTAGCCCTACAGTCTGAAAAAGTTCCAGCGATGGGGGTCGTTTCTCGTTTCCGTCAGCTAACGTTAGCACAGCCACAAAAACACACGTCCGAGTGAGCAAACGCTAAATTACTCCGACTGTCCAAAATAGTTTGAGTCCCAAAATGACAGCTTAGCTGTCTGACCCGTGTGGCCTTCGCCTTTCTCTGTCGGTTGATTACTATATCCACCCAGAGAACCATTCCCATAAGGAAAAATCTCGAGTGTACTTTGCGGTGACTGACTAGTTAGCAATATAACTAGTGAGCTTCTGCTTCGATCGGCCCAGGGTTTGTCCTCCTTCCGGAATGCTTGGGAAGCTGTTTTCGCTTGAGAGGAGTTATCGTCGGTTAGCTAGCTAACGTTACCTCAACTCTGGGCAAAAGCCCCGTTCTCGTTGAATTCAGAGACGCTGGCGTCTCTTTCGGGTAATAATGTAATGTCCTCAGTGCGTTAGCGCCGTTAAAACGACTTATGTTTTAACCAGTCTTGTCAGCAGCAGGAGCTCCTATTTTTGATGTGATTGTCTGGTTTGTTGCTAAGGGCGTCTTCACCGTGTGTTTCGAGTAGCGTCATTAAACAGGTGGTAGGCTAGAGTGAGGCGGGGTTAAAGCGGCGCCATCTTGGCTCAAAGTAACAGGGTGTTTCCCCCAACGTCCCATTGTTGTTACTATCCAGTGGTGTCTACATGGATATCGTGGCCATCCGAGTTCCTAGCTACATGAAACAAGAAGACGGATAACGATCCGTGTACGTAGTGATGGGAAACCGAGGCTTTCTGAAGGCTTCCGAGCTTTCACCAAATTGTGTCGGGAAACGGTTCATTTACTCGCAGCTTCATTAGCGGTTCACAATGCACATTAGTGACATCTGCTGGTCAGCAATAAGCGCTTGTAAGATTCATGTTTCCCCCTGTAATTTTCATCAAAACTGTTCCGCAGCGGTAAACTGTTTTAATAGTATATAATCAGTTGGAATACCAGGCTCGATTCTTATATCGTGCTGCCCTTTTTGCCTTCAAATTGACTAATCTTCAAAGTGATTTGAACAACAAGCCAGAATGTGTGCTTTCCAGTGGCGACCCATTATTCAGGGCAGGTGATTTGAGCCCCACATTTGCAAAAATAAATAAAATATTAATACGTGTCACATATATAAGTTCTATTTTGAGTTAATAAAGCTGCATACAAACAAGGTCTCTTTTTTGTTTTCTTGAGTAAGGCAGCTCCAAAATGCAGGTCTTTCAGCCTAGCTCAGTGCTTTCTGTGGTGGTGGGGCAAGCCAGCAGAAAATACAGAGCGTTGCGCCGTGATTGGCTCAGTGTTCTGTCACTCATGGGGACACTACATCACAGCTAAGTCCAAGGTTAGACCTAGAACATTCTAGCCCCTTGGGTGCTGCCATAGAGTTACATTAGAAGTGCCCATCCAAGAAGGCTCAAGGTTATTGGCCACAGATACAATGACTTCAAATCACCTTATATGTACAGTAGCTTTGATTGGACTGATCATGTCAACATCATACTTTCAAAATCTTAGCTAGTAGTCATCATCATGAATCAAGTCGACAACCTACTGGCTAATCTTTTTTAATCCTTGTCATATGAAGAGAAATAATGAAGAGAAATTATAGATAAAACATATTGGTGCTCATCGGCCATTGGCCATACACATCACACAACAAGTTGGAAATCGCAAATTCAACAATGAGTGGTTTGGAAGGAGTCAGTGTGTCACGTTCCTGACCTATTTCTGTTAATTTGTTATATGTGTTAGTTGGTCAGGACGTGAGTTTGGGTGGGCATTCTATGTTTTCTGTTTCTGTGTTGGTTTTGGGTTGCCTGGTATGGCTCTTAATTAGAGGCAGGTGTTTGGCGTTCCTCTAATTAAGAGTCATATTTAGGTAGGCGTTGTCACAGTGTTTGTTGTGGGTGATTGTCTTCCATGTCTGTGTATATGTTTGCACCATACGGGACTGTTTACGGTTTGTTCGGTTTATGTAGTCTGTTCCCTATTCGTGCGTTCTTCTTGTTTTATGTAAGTTTGTCGTCTAGGTCTGTCTACACCGTTTGTTGTTTTGTTAGTTTAGTTAAGTTCGTGTTTTCTTTAATAAATTATGTGTTCAAACTCCACTGCGCCTTGGTTCGATCAATACTCCTCCTTTTCGGGCGAAGAGGAGGAGGACCGCCATTACAGAATCACCCACCAAATCTCCAGAACCAAGCAGTGGAGTAAACGGAGTAAGGGACAGGAAAAGAAGGAGGAATGGACTTGGGACGATATATTGGACGGGAAAGGTTGCTACAAATGGGAGGAGATCCTGGCTGGTAGGGATCGCCTTCCATGGGAACAGCTGGAGGCACTGAGGAGAGCAGAGGCTACCGGAGAGAGGAACCAGAGTTATGAGGGAACACGTCTTGCACGGAAGCCCAAAAAGCTCGTGAGTAACACCCAAAAATTTCTTGGGGGGGGCTAAGAGGTAGTGGGCCAAGGGCAGGTAGGAGACCTGCGCCCACTTCCCAGGCTTACCGTGGAGAGCGGGAGTACGGGCAGGCGCCTTGTTACGCAGTAGAGCGCACGGTGTCTCTTGTACGAGTGCATAGCCCAGTGCGGGTTATTCCACCTCCCCGCACTGGTAGGGCTAGATTGGGTATTGAGCCAGGTGTCATGAGGCCGGCTCAACCCATCTGGTCTCCAGTGCGTCTCCTCGGGCCGGCATACATGGCACCTGCCTTACGCATGGTTTCCCCGGTTCGCCTACATAGGCCGGTGCGGGTTATTCCACCTCCCCGCACTGGTCGGGCTACCGGGAGCATTCAACCAGGTAAGGTTGGGCAGGCTCAATGCTCAAGAGTGCCAGTACGCCTCCACGGTCCGGTATTTCCGGCGCCACCTCCCCGCCCCAGCCTAGTACCTACAGTGCCTACACCACGCACTAAGCCTCCTGTGCGTCTCCAGAGCCCTGTACACACTGTTTCTTCTCCCCTTACTAATCCTGATGTGCTTGTCCTCAGCCCGGTGTCACCAGTGCCGGTACCACGCACCAGGTATAGAGTGGGCTTTGAGAGTACAGTGTGCCCTGTCCCTGCTCCCCGCACTAGTATGAAGGTGCGTGTCCTTAGCCCGGTGCCTCCAGTTCCGGCACCACGCACCAGGTCTACAGTGCGCCTTATCCGGCCAGAGCCATCCGTCTCACCAGTGCCATCTGAGCCATCCGTCTCACCAGCGCCATCTGAGCCATCCGTCTCCCCAGCGCCATCTGAGCCATCCGTCTCCCCAGCGCCATCTGAGCCATCCGTCTCCCCAGCGCCGTCTGAGCCATCCGTCTGCAATGAGCCTGCAAAGCCGCCCGTCTGCCATGAGCCTGCAAAGCCGCCCGTCTGCCATGAGCCTACAGAGCCGTCCGCCAGACAGGAGCCGCTAGAGCCGTCCGCCAGACAGGAGCCGCTAGAGCCGTCCGCCAGACAGGAGCCGCTAGAGCTGTCCGCCAGACAGGAGCCGCTAGAGCCGTCCGCCAGACAGGAGCCGCCAGAGCCGCCCGTCAGACAGGATCTGCCAGAGCCGCCCGTCAGACAGGATCTGCCAGAGCCGCCAACCAGACAGGATCTGCCAGAGCCGCCAACCAGACAGGATCTGCCAGAGCCGCCAACCAGACAGGATCTGCCAGAGCCGCCAACCAGACAGGATCTGCCAGAGCCGCCAGCCAGCCATGAGCGTCGAGAGCCGTCAGCCAGCCATGAGCGTCGAGAGCCGTCAGCCAGCCATGAGCGTCGAGAGCCGTCAGCCAGCCATGAGCGTCGAGAGCCGTCAGCCAGCCATGAGCGTCGAGAGCCGTCAGCCAGCCATGAGCGTCGAGAGCCGTCAGCCAGCCATGAGCGTCGAGAGCCGTCAGCCAGCCATGAGCGTCGAGAGCCGTCAGCCAGCCATGAGCGTCGAGAGCCGTCAGCCTGCCATGAGCGTCCAGATTCGTCAGTCAGCCATGAGCTGCCCTTCAGCCTGAAACGGCTATATACCCAGAACTGCCCCTCAGTCCAGAGCTGTCTCTCTGTCCGGAGCTGCCTTTCAGTCCGGAGTTGCCCCTCTATCGTGATCTCCCTCTCTATCTTGATCTACCTCTATTTTCTGATCTATCCCTCTGTCTGGTGCTATCCCTCTGTGTTGATTTATCTCTCTGTCCCGGTGCTGTCCATGTCATTGATGTTACTAAAAGGATTTTGTGGGGGTAAATTGAGGGTGGACATTTTTAGGGGGAGAGGGAGGTTAGGATTGATTATGGTGGGGTGGGGACCTCGCCCGGAGCCTGAGCCACCACCGTGGTCAGATGCCCACCCAGACCCTCCCCTAGACTTTGTGCTGGTGCGCCCAGAGTTCGCACCTTATGGGGGGGGTTATGTCACGTTCCTGACCTATTTCTGTTAATTTGTTATATGTGTTAGTTGGTCAGGACGTGAGTTTGGGTGGGCATTCTATGTTTTCTGTTTCTGTGTTGGTTTTGGGTTGCCTGGTATGGCTCTTAATTAGAGGCAGGTGTTTGGCGTTCCTCTAATTAAGAGTCATATTTAGGTAGGCGTTGTCACAGTGTTTGTTGTGGGTGATTGTCTTCCGTGTCTGTGTATATGTTTGCACCATACGGGACTGTTTACGGTTTGTTCGGTTTATGTAGTCTGTTCCCTATTCGTGCGTTCTTCTTGTTTTATGTAAGTTCGTCGTCTAGGTCTGTCTACACCGTTTGTTGTTTTGTTAGTTTAGTTAAGTTCGTGTTTTCTTTAATAAATTATGTGTTCAAACTCCACTGCGCCTTGGTTCGATCAATACTCGATCAATACTCCTCCTTTTCGGGCGAAGAGGAGGAGGACCGCCGTTACGCAGTGACAGTGGCTAAATGCAAGCATTGCAAAGCAATCACTAGCCTGCTATTCAGTGGAGTGGCTGTGTGGTCCCAAATCTGGGATTAAGGGGCTCTTTTTCAAGTTTAAAATTACAAACATTCAACATTGGCCATGCTGTCAATGAAGCATGATTTGTTCTGCGCCCAAAACAACTGTTAACTCGGAACTGCAAAAACTTGACAACAGTGAGTTCAAGACAACTGGGAAGTCGGGAATAAACGAGCTCCGACTGGGAAAATACGTTTTGAATGGTCATCGAACTCAGAATTGTAAATCCGGCCTCTTTCTAGAGCTACGACCTGAAGATCAATGACGTCATCATGATTAGACTTTTTCAGAGTTCCCAGTTGTTTTGAAAGCACCATAAATCCAGAGAATGCCAGACTTTGATGACAAAATTTGCCCACGAAGGACCGCCACGCCACCTTCCTGTTCAAGTGAGTCCAAAGATGGTCTGCTGCTGCATAAATGGTGTAATATGCCAGGGAGATATGTATACTGTAGCTAAGAAAGTAATACTAAGTGTATGTTGTGTAGTAAGCTGTTAGTAGCCCATGTGCCTCACCCTAATCATTTGTTCTTAACTTCACCTACTGTTCTGACTTGGTGGTGCACATGTAGTCTATAACCTGTTTTAGAGAAATGTAATGATTGAATATTCTAAGATCTTTCATTGTCTGCTTATATGTCCCCTTTATTTATCCTACGGTTCTGACCTGGTGTACAGGGAGAACACTGTAAGAACGGCCCATGTTCCGAATTCTGTCCCTGTACATTTCAAAAGTGCTAAACAAATAGTTATATTGACTATGTCTGTCCTAGCTCGCTCATTAATGTCTTCATCGAAATTATGGATTGCCTCTTATCTGCTTGTCGTCCCCTAATGCAATAGTTTGTACATATTAATTGTCATTAGAAATCACATTTATTTAAGCAAGTCAGCCATATCAGCTATGTTTTTTTTAAAGGCAGTAAATGAGGCCGAATGAACTGTTTTGCTGCCAGACAAGGCTCCGCTGATAGCCAGTTGTATCAGCGGTAAGATGTTGGGACAGCTTTATGTAGGCAGTTTGTGGGCACCGTTTGTCACCTTTTATAGTGCAATTAATGTATTGTTTAGTGTTGTTGTGGATTTGCTGGCATGAATCTCACTTTTTTTTCCCCACCAAGATTCACAAGCTAAAATCACCACTGGTGCTTTCACATAAAAAACATTTTCAAAATAGTGTGCCTTCAACAGGATTCGACTCTTACCCTCACATCCCTGAATGTTCAATAGTTCCATACTCTTCTTTTTCTTCTTTAGTATAATGGCTTTCGCAACAATTATATGTGCATTCCGTCATCTACTGTACAGGTGGATAATAATGATTCAAAAAGGGAAAAATTAGGGTAAAAAGTTATTTAAAAAATCCATACAAACTGCCAGTAACTAAATGTTAATTAAACTAAATCAGCTTTTCCATTTTAATCAGGTCCCTACACAGGCTCAGAGGGATCCTGTGATGGCGGGACATTTCCTGGCGACAGTACTGATCTATTTCACCTGTCCTTGTGATTCTCTCCACCACCTCCAGGTGTTGCCCATCTTCCCCATTATCCCCTGTGTATTTAAACCTGTGTTCTCTGTTTGTCTGTTACCAGTTCGTCTTGTCTGTCAAGTCAACCAGCGTTTTGTCTCAGCTCCTGCTTTTCCCCAGTCTCTCTTTTTCTCGCCCTCCTGGTCGACCTCTGCCTGCCTTGACCTGTCGTTTGCCTGCCCCATCTCCTCCCAAGGAGCCACCATTGGTAGGCACGAGGAGTTGCTTTGCGGTCTGATGGAAGGGTTCCAGGCCGTGGCCGAACGTCACGACCTAGCTTTGGACACATTGCGGGAGCAATTCCGTGGGTTGCCTACTAGGCAGCCTACCACGAAGGTAACCTCCCAGCCCCTCAGTAAACCGGCTGGGTAGCAGCGGCGTCACCCCGGTTTCCCGGGAACCCTGCTTACTTCCCCCGGAGCGCGACGATGGAGATTCCAGAACCTGCCGAGCCATTCTCTCCCAGTGCTAACTCTTTTTCGAGCTGCAGCCTTCTTCGTTCCCCTCGGACCGCTCGAGGATAGCGTATATCATTACGCTGATGTCCGGGAGGGCACTCGCCTGGGCCACGGCTGTGTGGGAGCAACAATCCGCCATCTGCCTCCGTCTGGAGGTGTTCGTGGATGAGGTGAGAAAAGTTTGAGGCTCCGGTGTCTGGGAGAGAGGTTGCCCAGAGGTTACTCCAGCTTCGGCAGGACTCCATCAGTGTGGCAGACTATGCGGTGGATTTCCGTGCGCCAGCAGCGGAGGGTTCCTGGAACTCGGAAGCGCTGTTCGACACATTCCTGCACGCAGTATCGGAGGAAGTAAAGGACGAGCTTGCAGCCTGGGAGCTACTAACGGATCTCGACTCACTCATCGCTTTGACCATCCGGATCGATGGACGGCTACGGGAACGTAGGAGGGAGAAGCGGTCTGATTGCGCGCCCAATCGCTCACTCAAGGATCCCACCTTGCATCTAATGGACTGGTGTCTACGTCCCCGAGAGGATCCGAGTTTACCCGAGTTCCTCCAAGAGCCTTCCGAAGACTGCCGATTTACCTCTTCTCGAGCTGATGCAGCTCGGCAGGGCTAGGCCGTCTCCAGCCGGCCGCGTACGCAGACTTAACAGAGTTGTCTGTATACTGCCGGTCATTATGTGTCTACCTGTCCCTTCATGAGCCCTAGCTCGTTGGTAGGAATGAGTACTCTGGTGGGTCTTAAGGACAATTTAGCTTCTCCCCTTACTCACCCCCCTCTCCATGCCACCCTGCTATGACCAGTCCAAGTCTCTCCAGATACTCATCGATTCGGGTGCCGATATGAGTCTGATGGACGTTACCCTGGCGTCCGAGCAGGGCATCACCACTCAACCCCTCTCCATTCCCATGAATGTTAGAGCGCTGGACGGGCGTTCTATAGGCCGGGTCACCCACCATACCACCCCCATCAACCTACGAGTGTCGAGGAACCAAAGTGAGACGATCCAATTCCTGCTAATTGAGTCTCCGCAGGTTCCTGTGGTAATGAGACTCTCTTGGCTCCAGTGACACAATCCCTCGATTGACTGGTCTACTGGTTCCATTGTGAGAGCTGGAGCCCATTCTGCCACACTCATTGCCTGAAATCATCTCTGCCTGCCCCGGAACATCTTCCTGGGTGCTTGGAAATTGCCCTGGACCCTCTCCGCCATTCCAGCGGAGTACCAGGAGCACCAGGACCTCCGGAGTGGTTCTGTAAGGCCCATGCCACTTCGCTTCCGTAGCACTGACCGGTACCCAAGGATGTTAAGCCTGATGTGCCCCGCGGTTACACCCCTGGAAGCCAAGACCTTCCCCCCCCCCCCCTGCTCCAAGATCAGTAGCCCCTCTACTGTTTGTCCTCTGTTGGCCAGCACCCTCTGTATACTTCCTACTTTTCATGTGTCTAGATGTAAACCCACGTCTCACAGCCCTTTGTCTCCTGTTTCCAGGGCCACCTTTCTCCCCCGTCTCATCGACGGCCAACCGGCGTACAGGGTAAGATGTCTCCTGAAGGTTCGACCTCGGGGTTTCCAGTACCCGGTTGACTGAAAAAATCTGTCGTTCTGCCCCTGAACAAGGCAGTTAACCCACTGTTTCCCGGTAGGCTGTCATTGTAAATAATAAGTTGTTCCTAACTGACTTACCAGGATACATTTTTTAAAAATCGTATTACTTCTGTGGATAATGTCTGTTCTCTGTCTACTCTGAAACTCACTTCTTCTTTGAGATTTGGTTGGTCCAGCTTTTAGGTACATACCCTGCCTACTGGTGTGTGAGGCCATTCACAGCCTACCTACATTATACTTTTAGATACAATAATACAACATCGGGAAAAAGGACAAATAAAATGGCCCTACCACCTATTAGCCCTCTAAAACCCACCACCCATTCCACTATATAACCCTACCACCCATTCCACTATATAACCCCACCACCCATTCCACTATATAACCCCACCACCCATCCCACCATATAACCATACCACCCATTCCACTATTTAACCATACCACCCATTCCACTATTTAACCCTACTACCCATTCCACTATTTAACCCTACCACCCATTCCACTATATAACCCTACCACCCATTTCACTATTTAACCCTACCACCCATTCCACTATTTAACCCTACCACCCATTCCACTATTTAACCCTACCACCCATTCCACTATTTAACCCACCACCCATTCCACTATATAACCCTCCCATCCATTTCACTATATAACCCTACCACCCATTTCACTATTTAACCCTACCACCCATTCCACTATATAACCCCACCACCCAGTCCACTATATAACCCTACCACCCATTCCACTATTTAACCCTACCACCCATTTCACTATATAACCCTACCACCCATTCCACTATTTAACCCACCACCCATTTCACTATATAACCCTACCACCCATTCCACTATTTAACCCTACCACCCATTCCACTATTTAACCCTACCACCCATTCCACTATATGACCATACCACCCATTCCACTATATAATCCGACCACCCATTCCACTATTTAACCCTACCACCCATTCCACTATTTAACCCTACCACCCATTCCACTATTTAACCCTACCACCCATTCCACTATATAACCCTACCACCCATTCCACTATATAACCCTACCACCCATTCCACCATTTAACCCTACCACCCATTCCACTATTTAACCCTACCACCCATTCCACTATTTAACCCTACCACCCATTCCACTATTTAACCCTACCACCCATTCCACTATTTAACCCTACCACCCATTCCACTATATAACCCTACCACCCATTCCACTATTTAACCCTACCACCCATTCCACTATTTAACCCTACCTCCCATTCCACTATATAACCCTACCACCCATTCCACTATATAACCCTACCACCCATTCCACTATATAACCCCACCACCCATTCCACTATTGTCACGCCCTGGCCTTAGTATTCTTTGTTTTCTTTATTATTTTAGTTAGGTCAGGGTGTGACATGGGGAATGTTTGTGTTTTGTTGTTTTTGGGTGATTCTATGGTAAAGGGGTTGTTGGGTGTAGTATATGGGTTTGTGTTGAGTACATGTGTCTAGCGTTGTCTATGTATGTTTAGTTGTCTAGGAGAGTCTATGGTTGCCTGAATGAGTTCCCAATTAGAGACAGCTGATTTCGGTTGTCTCTGATTGGGAGCCTTATTTAGGGTAGCCATAGGCTTTCATTTGTTGTGAGTAGTTGTCTATGTTATACGTTTGTAGCCTGTGTGTGCACATCGTTATTTAGCTTCACGATCGTTTTCTTGTTTTGTTAGTGTGTAAGTGTTTTTGTTTCGTTTGCCTTCTTCGTCAAATAAAAAGGAGATGGCTTATTTTCCTAAAGCTGCGTTTTGGTCCGTCAATCCTCCACACGATCGTGACAACTATTTAACCCTACCACCCATTCCACTATTTAACCCTACCACCCATTCCACAATATAACCCCACCACCCATTTCACTATTTAACCCTGCCACCTATGAGCCCTCTAAAGCCCTCTTTGGCGATGTCATTTTCAAAATAGCCTCCAACACTCTACTCAGCAAACTGGATGTAGTCTATCACAGTGCCATCTGTTTTGTCATCAAAGCCCCATATACTACCCACCACTGCAACCTGTATGCTCTCGTTGGCTGGCCCTCACTACTTATACGTAGCCAAACCCACTGGCTCCAGGTCATCTATAAGTCTTTGCTAGGTAAAGCCCCGCCTTATCTCAGCTCACTGGTCACCATAGCAGCACCCACTCGTAGCACGCGCTCCAGCAGGTATATCTCACTGGTCACCCCCAAAGCCAATTCTTCCTTTGGTCGTCTTTCCTTCCAGTTCTCTGCTGCCAATGACTGGAACGAACTGCAAAAATCCCTGAAGCTGGAGACTCATATCTCCCTCACTAACTTTAAGCACCAGCTGTCAGAGCAGCTCACAGATCACTGCACCTGTACATAGCTCATCTGTAAACAGTCCATCTATCTACCTACCTCATCCCCATACTGTATTTATTTATTTGTCTTGCTCCTTTGCACCCCAGTATCTCTACTTGCACATTCATCTTCTGTACATCTACCATTCCAGTGTTTAATTGCTATATTGTAATTACTTTGCCACCATGGCCTTTTTATTGCCTTAACTTCCTTATCGTACCTCATTTGCACACACTGTACACAGACCTTTTGTTCTACTGTATTATTGACTGTATGTTTTGTTTGTTCCATGTGTAAATCTGTGTTGTTGTTTGTGTCGAATTGCTTTGCTTTATCTTGGCCAGGTCGCAGTTGCAAATGAGAACTTGTTCTCAACTAGCCTACCTGGTTAAATAAAGGTGTTCTGAACTGGCCTACCTGGTTAAATAAAGGTGTTCTTAACTAGGTTACCTGGTTAAATAAAGGTGTTCTCAACTAGGTTACCTGGTTAAATAAAGGTGTTCTCAACTGGCCTACCTGGTTAAATAAAGGTGTTCTCAACTGGCCTACCTGGTTAAATAAAGGTGAAATTAAAAAATGTAAAAAGAAATGTTGTGCTGGAAACAACATCTCCACCCCGCTGATCCTCAACACTGGGGCCCCACAAGGGTGCGTTCTGAGCCCTCTCCTTTGCTCCCTGTTCACCCACGACTGCGTGGCCATGCACGCCTCCAACTCAATCATCAAGTTTGCGGATGACACTACAGTGGTGGCTTGATTACCAACAACGACGAGACGGCCTACAGGGAGGAGGTGAGGGCCCTCGGAGTGTGGTGTCAGGAAAATAACCTCACACTCAACGTCAACAAAACAAAGGAGATGATTGTGGACTTCAGGAAACAGCAGAGGGAGCACCCCCCTATCCACATCGATGGGTCAGTAGTGGAGAAGGTGGAAAGTTTTAAGTTCCTCGGTGTACACATCACAGACAAACTGAAATAGTCCACCCACACAGACAGCGTTGTGAAGAAGGCGCAGCAGCGCCTCTTCAACCTCAGGAGGCTGAAGAAATTCGGCTTGTCACCAAAAGCACTCACAAACTTCTACAGATGCACAATCGAGAGCATCCTGTCGGGCTGTATCACCGCCTGGTACGGCAACTGGTCCGCCCACAACCGTAAGGCTCTCCAGAGGGTAGTGAGGTCTGCACAACGCATCACCGGGGGCAAACTACCTGCCCCCTAGGACACCTACACCACCCGATGTCACAGGAAGGCTAAAAAGTTCATCAAGGACAACAACCACCCGAGCCACTGCCTGTTCACCCCGCTATCATCCAGAAGGCGAGGTCAGTACAGGTGCATCAAAGCTGGGACCGAGAGACTGAAAAACAGCTTCTATCTCAAGTCCATCAGACTGCTAAACAGCCATCACCAACACAGAGAGGCTGCTGCCTACGTACAGACTTGAAATCATTTGCCACTTTAATAATGTTTACATATCTTGCATTACTCATATCATATGTATATACTGTATTTGATACCATCTATTGCATCTTGCCTATGCCGCTCGGCCATCGCTCATCCATATATTTATATGTATATATTCTTATTCCATTCCTTTACTTAGATTTGTGTGTATTAGGTAGTTGTTTGGTAATTTTTAGATGACATGTTAGATATTACTGCATTATCGGAACTAGAAACACAAGCATTTCGCTACACCTGCAATAACATCTGCTAACCGTGTGTATGTGACCAATAACATCTGCTAACCGTGTGTATGTGACCAATAATATCTGCTAACCATGTGTATGTGACCAATAACATCTGCTAACCATGTGACCAATAACATCTGCTAACTATGTGACCAATAACATCTGCTAACCATGTGTATGTGACCAATACAATTTGATTTGATGATACACAGTAGGAAGCGCTACAAAAGCCACCCCAATCAGGCACGCAAAACGGTCTTGAGTGGCAACAAATCTGCCCAATCAGCTGATTCGCTTTCCATAGACCCACCCTTTCGACACACCCACTCGGCCATACTCCGGTCGCCATATTGGGCTGCAGCTAACCATACTTGAAGGAGAATTGCCGCGTTCAAAACCCCTGGGAACTCGAAAATCTCACTTCCGATTTCAGAGCGTTTAAAACAACTGGATACTCGGGGAAAAAACGAGCTCCAACTGGGAAAAATAGTTTGAAAGGTCATCCAAATTGGGATTTCAAGTCGGAAACTCGGGCATCTTCCTAGAGCTCCGTCCTAAAGATCACTGACGTCTTGATTTGACATAATTTTTTCCCGAGTTCCCAGTTGTTTTGAACGCAGAAAATTTCAGCCGTCGTCATATCTCGTGCCATGACGTCATCAGAGGAGCCCCTCCCTGTGTGTGGTGCCGCTTTCATGACAACTTGGGAACTTCGAAATCGGATATCCCCAACATCCGGCTTTCATGACAACTGGGAACTCGGAGAAAAAAAAACGAGTTACGACTGGGAAAAGTAGTTTTTTAACGGTCATCCAACTCGGAAACTCTGGCATTCATTGAGCTCCAACTTTCCTACCTAAAGATCACTGAAGTCACGATGTTACCTCGTTTTTCCCGAGAACTCAGTAGTCTTGAACGCACCATGACTATTATCGGAAAGTCGGGGATTGTGAGTGTGCACTCTGGTGTCTTGAGTTTTTGTGTTTTCTTTTTATAAGTCAGTTTGTGTTTTAACTTTACGCCGCAACGTGTTGAAATATAATTTCGCAGTTAGTGCCATAGTTGTTTATTAACCTACACAGTTTGAAACGGCTTGAAATCTGTTTGAATCTACCTGGAATAGGCGGACGGACCACCGAGATGTATTTTAGCTAACGTTAGCCTAGCCTAAAGCAGCTAACTAACCGGGCTAATTTATTTAGCCACTTCAACCTGGACTATAACGTTATCGTGAACATATCAAACTATTTGTTTTTAGTGGACTTATTTTCAAACTCGCTGCCCTTTTTGTTGAGGATCCAACTTCACTTTCGGAGGCCAACTACCTACCTGTAACCTAGGAAGGAGAGACCGACAGAGAGAAGGAAAGTGCTGTCATTGTCTGGTTGAACTGACCCAGTATGTTGTCCAACACCGGGACCCAGCCTCTGTTCCCCCCGACCCAGGGCCAACCTAACCCGGTGGGCCAACCTAACCCGCTCCCTTCGGGTCACCTCCCACAGTTCCATGTGAAACCGACCCTACAGATCAAGAAGAACGCAATAACGGAAGAGTACAAAGTGACCAGTCAGGTACTGGGGCACGGCATTAATGGAAGGGTACTGGAGATCTTCCACAAGAAGAGCGGAGACAAATACGCCCTCAAGGTAATATCATAGATTAACGGGGAAATTTGTTATACATATCTAGTAGTCTGTTGGATAAGAAGTTATTTAAGCTACAGATTCAATGTCCCGCTATAGTTTTGTTGAAACACTGCGACATAGTAACTAACTGACATGTTTGTTGTACTCAGTTGTAACTAGGAATAAACAGTGTTGGTAAACAATCAACATTTTTTAAAATATAGGTGTGTTGAGAACAAAGGCAGCTTTCCCTCTCATTATTCTCTCCTGTCTGTTCACCTTTAATCTAACTAGGCAAGTCAGTTAAGAACAAATTCTAATGATTGATCAGCAGACAGAATGATGGGCAGCAGATCTGATAATCCTTATTGATCACTCTGCTCTCTCTATACTGCTGTGATGTCATCACTATACTGGGCTGGCTTCAGTACGAAATAAACGTTGTGCAACATTTTAATGAGAACAGTGGTGTTCTGAATGACAAGTTGAAAATCGGGGAGGGGGTTGGGGACCGCTGTCACCACGGCCACGGCCCTTTTTTTTAAAAATACGTCACTCATTGTTTCAAGCCACACAACGCCATATCCAACAAACAGTGCAAATTTTAAGTCTGTTCGAGAATGTTGCAGAACATTTTAAGGCAACACGTCGTTCAGTTCAAACGTCACGCAAACGTTTAATCGAACTGAACGCACCGGTGGTGTGACGTCATCAGATGACTCACTGAGTGTCACCCTGGTCAAGCTCTCTCTAATCTCACCAGACACTTCTGACAAATCCTCTTAATCTTACCAGACACTTCTGACAAATCCTCTAATCTCACCAGACACTTCTGACAAATCCTCTTAATCTCACCAGACACTTCTGACAAATCCTCTAATCTCACCTTGACACTTCTAACAAATCCTCGGAAGGTCTGGTTAATCAACAAGTCAAAAGTGGCCTTCGTTAACCCAACAGAAATTTTGGTCAAACGTGACGGGCCATCCCTTTGACTATTGACTAGGCGTTACCTCACACCCCCGTAGACCAGATTTGAGTCGTTGCAAGTTTATGTGCATTTAGCCTGGGGGGGGGGGGGGGGGGGGGGCGAGGTTAGACAACAATTAGGCCTAGTTCAATCCGGTGTTTTAGTGACGGGCTGGAGGAAATACCTGCACATCTAGTAGTTGTCCAGGACCAGTTGGAGAAGGCTGATGTAGGTTAAGCTAGTGTTGTTTCTAACCAGACCATAAACGCTGTGATGAAGTCATAGTTAAAGTTGGTCATGTTTATCTGATCCAGCTAATGGTTGTCCAGACTAAAGACCACAATCAGTTGATATAGCCCTGACAGTAGAAAGACTGAAGTAGTAGGTTCTAGCTATGAATTATTTCATTACACGGTTAGAACAAGTCCTGCCATGCCAGCTTGTCTCCCAACAGTAGCTACGTTACACTGAATCACTGTCTGGCAACGTCCCTAGGCATGTAGAGCAGACTGACTGGGGTAGAGGTGTGTGTGTGTGAGACACTGTCTGGTCATAGCCTCGTCGTGAAACCGGCTTCCCTAAAACGAGGAAACCTAGGGAAGTTCCCTTGCAGAAGTCAGCTGAAGAAGGGGTTGGAACTCTGTGTAAATCAATGACTACTCAAAGTACGTCAAACCAATCAAATACCTTGCTACGTATGGCTCACCGGGTTAGTGCTGTAGGAGCGACAGTGAGGACTAAATGTCAACAAAACAATCACTGCTGAATAAACATTTTGGAATGTTTGCATTGCGCTGGTTTTCACAGCACTTCTCTGTTATTTGAAGATCAACTGGAGCAACGGGAGGAATTGTATACAATGCTGGCCATATATTCATATTTTTCATTTGACTAACTCATTTGGGGGTGGCGTAACACTTTACCCCGTTCCTAGCGAACACAGCTGATTTAAACTAATTACAAATCTAAACTGAAGATCGTGATTAGTTGATTATTGAAGTCATGTGTTAGCTGGGGGTAGTAGCGTGACCAATAAAGATCCCTGAAGACTGAAGTTGCCCATCCTGGTATAGTTTTTCCAGGTCAGTGATAGGCCGATCTAGAGCAGCCATGTACTGTATCTCTCTCTCTCTCAGACGACACTCTGGACGGAGTGTTGGAGCTGTTACAACTAGACGACGAGGAAATGAAATCTCTTCCTCTCTTTATTGCAAGACTGTGATATGTGATTATTCAACATTGACACTCGTTCATTTTGATTAGTCTACAAAAATTACAAGTTTTAAACACTTCAAAGATGTACAAATAAGCTAACTGGTATGTAAAGATTTAAATATGTTTGTCTAAACAACAACAGATAATGGAGTAGGCTGTAATTACTACATCATCATTTCAGATGAACAAATAAAACTCCATACCAGCGGTGGCCAATCACTTATCCCTGATCTACAGGGGGAGCAGACTTCTGTTCCAGACCAGTAATAGAACTACTGGGGAGCAGACTTCTATTCCAGACCAGTAATAGATCTAATGGGGAGCAGACTTCTGTTCCAGACCAGTAATAGATCTACAGGGGGAGCAGACTTCTGTTCCAGACCAGTAATAGAACTACTGGGGGAGCAGACTTCTGTTCCAGACCAGTAATAGATCTACAGGGGGAGCAGACTTCTGTTCCAGACCAGTAATAGAACTACTGGGGGAGCAGACTTCTGTTCCAGACCAGTAATATATCTACAGGGGGAGCAGACTTCTATTCCAGACCAGTAATAGATCTACAGGGGGAGCAGACTTCTATTCCAGACCAGTAATAGATCTACAGGGGGAGCAGACTTCTATTCCAGACCAGTAATAGATCTACAGGGGGAGCAGACTTCTATTCCAGACCAGTAATAGATCTAATGGGGAGCAGACTTCTGTTCCAGACCAGTAATATATCTACAGGGGGAGCAGACTTCTGTTCCAGACCAGTAATAGATCTAATGAGGGAGCAGACTTCTGTTCCAGACCAGTAATAGAACTACAGGGGGAGCAGACTTCTGTTCCAGACTAGTAATAGATCTTAATGGGGGAGCAGACTTCTGTTCCAGACCAGTAATAGATCTACAGGGGGAGCAGACTTCTATTCCAGACCAGTAATAGATCTAATGGGGAGCAGACTTCTGTTCCAGACCAGTAATAGATCTACAGGGGGAGCAGACTTCTGTTCCAGACCAGTAATAGATCTACAGGGGGAGCAGACTTCTGTTCCAGACCAGTAATAGATCTAATGGGGAGCAGACTTCTGTTCCAGACCAGTAATAGATCTACAGGGGGAGCAGACTTCTGTTCCAGACCAGTAATAGAACTACAGGGGGAGCAGACTTCTGTTCCAGACTAGTAATAGATCTTAATGGGGGAGCAGACTTCTGTTCCAGACTAGTAATAGATCTACAGGGGGAGCAGACTTCTGTTCCAGACCAGTAATAGAACTACAGGGGGAGCAGACTTCTGTTCCAGACTAGTAATAGATCTTAATGGGGGAGCAGACTTCTGTTCCAGACCAGTAATAGATCTACAGGGGGAGCAGACTTCTATTCCAGACCAGAAATAGATCTACAGGGGGAGCAGACTTCTGTTCCAGACTAGTAATAGATCTAATGGGGAGCAGACTTCTGTTCCAAACCAGTAATATATCTACAGGGGGAGCAGACTTCTGTTCCAGACCAGTAATAGATCTACAGGGGGAGCGGACTTCTGTTCCAGACCAGTAATAGATCTACAGGGGGAGCAGACTTCTATTCCAGACTAGTAATAGATCTAATGGGGGAGCAGACTTCTGTTCTAGACCAGTAATAGATCTAATGGGGAGCAGACTTCTGTTCCAGACCAGTAATAGATCTACAGGGGGAGCAGACTTCTGTTCCAGACCAGTAATAGATCTACAGGGGGAGCAGACTTCTGTTCCAGACCAGTAATAGATCTACAGGGGGAGCAGACTTCTATTCCAGACTAGTAATAGATCTAATGGGGGAGCAGACTTCTGTTCTAGACCAGTAATAGATCTAATGGGGAGCAGACTTCTGTTCCAGACCAGTAATAGATCTAATGGGGAGCAGACTTCTGTTCCAGACCAGTAATAGAACTACAGGGGGAGCAGACTTCTGTTCCAGACCAGTAATAGATCTAATGGGGAGCAGACTTCTGTTCCAGACCAGTAATAGAACTAATGGGGAGCAGACTTCTGTTCCAGACCAGTAATAGATCTAATGGGGGAGCAGGCTTCTGTTCCAGACCAGTAATAGAACTACAGGGGGAGCAGACTTCTGTTCCAGACCAGTAATAGATCTAATGGGGGGAGCAGACTTCTGTTCCAGACCAGTAATAGAACTACAGGGGGAGCAGACTTCTGTTCCAGACCAGTAATAGAACTACAGGGGGAGCAGACTTCTGTTCCAGACCAGTAATAGAACTACAGGGGGAGCAGACTTCTGTTCCAGACCAGTAATAGATCTACAGGGGGAGCAGACTTCTATTCCAGACTAGTAATAGATCTAATGGGGGAGCAGACTTCTGTTCCAGACCAGTAATAGATCTACAGGGGGAGCAGACTTCTATTCCAGACCAGTAATAGATCTACAGGGGGAGCAGACTTCTGTTCCAGACCAGTAATAGATCTAATGGGGAGCAGACTTCTGTTCCAGTGGAGCTAACATGGTGCAGCCCAGACTCCCAGGCTAGCAGTGAGTTAGTGGAGCTAACATGATACGGCCCAGACTCCCAGGCTAGCAGTGAGTTAGTGGAGCTTACATGATACGGCCCAGACTCCCAGGCTAGCAGTGAGTTAGTGGAGCTAACATGATGCAGCCCAGACTCCCAGGCTAGCAGTGAGTTAGTGGAGCTAACATGATGCAGCCCAGACTCCCAGGCTAGCAGTGAGTTAGTGGAGCAGGCATGATGCAGCCCAGACTCCCAGGCTAGCAGTGAGTTAGTGGAGCTAACATGATGCAGCCCAGACTCCCAGGCTAGCAGTGAGTTAGTGGATCTAACATGATGCAGCCCAGACTCCCAGGCTAGCAGTGAGTTAGTGGAGCTAACATGATGCAGCCCAGACTCCCAGGCTAGCAGTGAGTTAGTGGAGCTAACATGATGCAGCCCAGACTCCCAGGCTAGCAGTGAGTTAGTGGAGCTAACATGATGCAGCCCAGACTCCCAGGCTAGCTGTGAGTTAGTGGAGCTAACATGATGCAGCCCAGACTCCCAGGCTAGCAGTGAGTTAGTGGAGCTAACATGATGCAGCCCAGACTCCCAGGCTAGCAGTGAGTTAGTGGAGCTAACATGATGCAGCCCAGACTCCCAGGCTAGCAGTGAGTTACTGGAGTTAACATGATGCAGCCCAGACTCCCAGGCTAGCAGTGAGTTACTGGAGTTAACATGATACAGCCCAGACTCCCAGGCTAGCAGTGAGTTACTGGAGTTAACATGATGCAGCCCAGACTCCCAGGCTAGCAGTGAGTTATTGTAGTAGGCATGGTGCAGCCCAGACTCCCAGGCTAGCAGAGAGTTATTGTAGTAGGCATGGTGCAGCCCAGACTCCCAGGCTAGCAGTGAGTTAGTGGAGCAGGCATGGTGCAGCCCAGACTCCCAGGCTAGCAGAGAGTTAGTGGAGCTAACATGATGCAGCCCAGACTCCCAGGCTAGCAGTGAGTTAGTGGAGCTAACATGGTACAGCCCAGACTCCCAGTACAGGCTAGCAGTGAGTTAGTGGAGCTAACATGATGCAGCCCAGACTCCCAGTACAGGCTAGCAGTGAGTTAGTGGAGCTAACATGATGCAGCCCAGACTCCCAGTACAGGCTAGCAGTGAGTTAGTGGAGCTAACATGGTACAGCCCAGACTCCCAGGCTAGCAGTGAGTTAGTGGAGCTAACATGATGCATCCCAGACTCCCAGGCTAGCAGTGAGTTAGTGGAGCTAACATGATGCAGCCCAGACTCCTAGGCTAGCAGTGAGTTAGTGGTGCAGGCATGATGCAGCCCAGACTCCCAGACTAGCAGTGAGTTAGTGGAGCTAACATGATGCAGCCCAGACTCCCAGGCTAGCAGTGAGTTAGTGGTGCAGGCATGATGCAGCCCAGACTCCCAGGCTAGCAGTGAGTTAGTGGAGCAGGCATGATGCAGCTCAGACTCCCAGACTAGCAGTGAGTTAGTGGAGCTAACATGATGCAGCCCAGACTCCCAGGCTAGCAGTGAGTTAGTGGAGTTAACATGATGCAGCCCAGACTCCCAGGCTAGCAGTGAGTTAGTGGAGCAGGCATGATGCAGCCCAGACTCCCAGGATAGCAGTGAATTAGTGGAGCTAACATGGTACAGCCCAGACTCCCAGGCTAGCAGGTAGTTAGTGGAGATAACATGATACAGCCCAGACTCCCAGTACAGGCTAGCAGTGAGTTAGTGGAGCTAACATGATGCAGCCCAGACTCCCAGGCTAGCAGTGAGTTACTGGAGCTAACATGATGCAGCCCAGACTCCCAGGCTAGCAGTGAGTTAGTGGAGCTAACATGATACAGCCCAGACTCCCAGTACAGGCTAGCAGTGAGTTAGTGGTGCAGGCATGATGCAGCCCAGACTCCCAGGCTAGCAGTGAGTTACTGGAGTTAACATGATGTAGCCCAGACTCCCAGGCTAGCAGTGAGTTAGTGGAGCTAACATGATGCAGCCCAGACTCCCAGGCTAGCAGAGAGTTAGTGGAGCTAACATGATGCAGCCCAGACTCCCAGGCTAGAAGAGAGTTAGTGGAGCTAACATGGTGCAGCCCAGACTCCCAGGCTAGCAGTGAGTTAGTGGAGCAGACATGGTGCAGCCCAGACTCCCAGGCTAGCAGTGAGTTAGTGGAGCTAACATGATGCAGCCCAGACTCCCAGACTAGCAGTGAGTTAGTGGAGCTAACATGATGCAGCTCAGACTCCCAGACTAGCAGTGAGTTAGTGGAGCTAACATGATGCAGCCCAGACTCCCAGGCTAGCAGTGAGTTAGTGGTGCAGGCATGATGCAGCCCAGACTCCCAGGCTAGCAGTGAGTTAGTGGAGCAGGCATGATGCAGCCCAGACTCCCAGGCTAGCAGTGAGTTAGTGGAGCTAACATGATACAGCCCAGACTCCCAGGCTAGCAGTGAGTTTGTGGAGTTAACATGATGCAGCCCAGACTCCCAGTGCAGACTAGCAGTGAGTTAGTGGAGCTAACATGATGCAGCCCAGACTCCCAGGATAGCAGTGAATTAGTGGAGCTAACATGGTACAGCCCAGACTCCCAGGCTAGCAGGTAGTTAGTGGAGCTAACATGATACAGCCCAGACTCCCAGTACAGGCTAGCAGTGAGTTACTGGAGCTAACATGATGCAGCCCAGACTCCCAGGCTAGCAGTGAGTTAGTGGAGCTAACATGATACAGCCCAGACTCCCAGTACAGGCTAGCAGTGAGTTAGTGGTGCAGGCATGATGCAGCCCAGACTCCCAGGCTAGCAGTGAGTTAGTGGAGCTAACATGATGCAGCCCAGACTCCCAGGCTAGCAGTGAGTTAGTGGAGCTAACATGATGCAGCCCAGACTCCCAGGCTAGCAGTGAGTTAGTGGACCTAACACGATGCAGCCCAGACTCCCAGGCTAGCAGTGAGTTAGTGGAGCTAACATGATGCAGCCCAGACTCCCAGGCTAGCAGTGAGTTAGTGGAGCTAACATGATGCAGCCCAGACTCCCAGGCTAGCAGTGAGTTAGTGGAGCTAACATGATGCAGCCCAGACTCCCAGGCTAGCAGTGAGTTAGTGGAGCTAACATGATGCAGCCCAGACTCCTAGACTAGCAGTGAGTTAGTGGAGCTAACATGATGCAGCCCAGACTCCCAGGCTAACAGGTAGTTAATGACGCTAACATGATACAGCCCAGACTCCCAGGCTAGCAGTGAGTTAGTGGAGCTAACATGATGCAGCCCAGACTCCCAGTACAGGCTAGCAGTGAGTTAGTGGAGCAGGCATGATGCAGTCCAGACTCCCAGGCTAGCAGTGAGTTAGTGGAGCTAACATGATGCAGCCCAGACTCCCAGGCTAGCAGTGAGTTAGTGGAGCTAACATGATGCAGCCCAGACTCCCAGGCTAGCAGTGAGTTAGTGGAGCTAACATGATGCAGCCCAGACTCCCAGGCTAGCAGTGAGTTAGTGGAGCTAACATGATGCAGCCCAGACTCCCAGGCTAGCAGTAAGTTAGTGGAACTAACATGATGCAGTCCAGACTCCCAGGCTAGCAGTGAGTTAGTGGAGCTAACATGATGCAGCCCAGACTCCCAGGCTAGCAGTGAGTTAGTGGAGCTAACATGATGCAGCCCAGACTCCCAGGCTAGCAGTGAGTTAGTGGAGCTAACATGATACAGCCCAGACTCCCAGGCTAGCAGTGAGTTAGTGGAACTAACATGATGCAGTCCAGACTCCCAGGCTAGCAGTGAGTTAGTGGAGCTAACACGATGCAGCCCAGACTCCCAGGCTAGCTGTGAGTTAGTGGAGCTAACATGATGCAGCCCAGACTCCCAGGCTAGCAGTGAGTTAGTGGAGCTAACATGATACAGCCCAAACTCCTAGACTAGCAGTGAGTTAGTGGAGCTAACATGATGCAGCCCAGACTC
Source organism: Salvelinus fontinalis (assembly GCF_029448725.1). Lineage (NCBI taxonomy): Eukaryota > Metazoa > Chordata > Actinopteri > Salmoniformes > Salmonidae > Salvelinus > Salvelinus fontinalis. Next base: position 60,478,476 of record NC_074682.1, on the reverse strand, counting down.
CCAGGCTAGCAGTGAGTTAGTGGAGCAGGCATGATGCAGTCCAGACTCCCAGGCTAGCAGTGAGTTAGTGGAGCTAACATGATACAGCCCAGACTCCCAGGCTAGCAGTGAGTTAGTGGAGCTAACATGATGCAGCCCAGACTCCCAGGCTAGCAGTGAGTTAGTGGAGCTAACATGATACGGCCCAGACTCCCAGGCTAGCAGTGAGTTAGTGGAGCTAACATGATGCAGCCCAGACTCCCAGGCTAGCAGTGAGTTAGTGGAGCTAACATGATGCAGCCCAGACTCCCAGGCTAGCAGTGAGTTAGTGGAGCTAACATGATGCAGCCCAGACTCCCAGGCTAGCAGTGAGTTAGTGGAGCTAACATGATGCAGCCCAGACTCCCAGGCTAGCAGTGAGTTAGTGGAGCTAACATGATGCAGCCCAGACTCCCAGGCTAGCAGTGAGTTAGTGGAGCTAACATGATGCAGCCCAGACTCCCAGGCTAGCAGTGAGTTAGTGGAGCTAACATGATGCAGCCCAGACTCCCAGGCTAGCAGTGAGTTAGTGGAGCTAACATGATGCAGCCCAGACTCCCAGGCTAGCAGTGAGTTAGTGGAGCAGACATGGTGCAGCCCAGACTCCCAGGCTAGCAGTGAGTTAGTGGAGCTAACATGATACAGCCCAGACTCCCAGGCTAGCAGTGAGTTAGTGGAGCTAACATGATGCAGCCCAGACTCCCAGGCTAGCAGTGAGTTAGTGGAGCTAACATGATACGGCCCAGACTCCCAGGCTAGCAGTGAGTTAGTGGAGCTAACATGATGCAGCCCAGACTCCCAGGCTAGCAGTGAGTTAGTGGAGCTAACATGATGCAGCCCAGACTCCCAGGCTAGCAGTGAGTTAGTGGAGCTAACATGATGCAGCCCAGACTCCCAGGCTAGCAGTGAGTTAGTGGAGCTAACATGATGCAGCCCAGACTCCCAGGCTAGCAGTGAGTTAGTGGAGCTAACATGATGCAGCCCAGACTCCCAGGCTAGCAGTGAGTTAGTGGAGCTAACATGATGCAGCCCAGACTCCCAGTACAGGCTAGCAGTGAGTTAGTGGAGCTAACATGATGCAGCCCAGACTCCCAGTACAGGCTAGCAGTGAGTTAGTGGAGCTAACATGATGCAGCCCAGACTCCCAGGCTAGCAGTGAGTTAGTGGAGCTAACATGATGCAGCCCAGACTCCCAGGCTAGCAGTGAGTTAGTGGAGCTAACATGATGCAGCCCAGACTCCCAGGCTAGCAGTGAGTTAGTGGAGCTAACATGATGCAGCCCAGACTCCCAGGCTAGCAGTTAGTTAGTGGAGCAGACATGGTGCACTATAATAGGGGGTCTGCTGCGCTGATATAAACAGGTTTGACACATTTTTCAGAAGTACCGAAACAAACATTATTCTAGTATCTAAAAAGTCCAGACGTTTCGGTAGACCGAATGTGTGTGTTGATGGATGGGGACTACAGCTCTTATGCCAGAGAGTGTATCACAGACTGCCTGGAGGGCTGCTGCTAACATTTTTCTACCCGGTAAGCTCTCCTGACACCTGGTGGGATATCTGTCAAAAGCAGTGACACGGATATCAGCTACACACCAGGATATTACTCTGCAGATTAGTATCCATCAGAGAGAGAGAGAGAGAGAGAGAGACTGAGAAAGGAATGGAGGGATAGGTGTTTATGTGATACGGTATGGACAGAGGAGAAATAAAAGGCCTCGACTGAGAACCAAACTCTACATTCAGAGATGCTTCAGGTAGCCTACTACAGCAGACGGCTACAACGTGTTGAATAACCCCGGGGAAATGAACAGGAAATGGTGGCCGATGTTCGGTGGTCAGCCACCATCTTCTAATGACTGTTGGTCTATTTTCTTTTGAGGGGGCAGGAAGTGAGGGAGGAAGTGTTTCTCTGACAGCTCCACCCCTCTTTACTAAACACTGCTTTCACTTTGTGTGTGTGTGTGTGTGTGTGTGTGTGTGTGTGTGTGTGTGTGTGTGTGTGTGTGTGTGTGTGTGTGTGTGTGTGTGTGTGTGTGTGTGTGTGCATGGGGGGAAATGTGGTGGGGAACAACGTGACCTGTAACATTTTAAGTTACCAACCATTTTTTTAAATTTACCCAACTCCTATGCATTGTGGGTCCATAACCCATTAGGGTGTCCTCACACGGTACTCAGGACAGAAGTCACATGTAGATTATGGTAATGCATTTATTAATGAAGCAGATAATAAAACGGCCCAAATGCAATTTGCGGGAGAACACCATTCTAGACAGAGCATCAGGGAGAACACCGTTCTAGACAGAGCACCAGGGAGAACACCGTTCTAGACAGAGCACCAGGGAGAACACCGTTCTAGACAGAGCACCAGGGAGAACACCATTCTAGACAGAGCACCAGGGAGAACACCGTTCTAGACAGAGCACCAGGGAGAACACCATTCTAGACAGAGCACCTGGGAGAACACCGTTCTAGACAGAGCACCAGGGAGAACACCGTTCTAGACAGAGCACCAGGGAGAACACCGTTCTAGACAGAGCACCAGGGAGAACACCATTCTAGACAGAGCATCAGGGAGAACACCGTTCTAGACAGAGCATCAGGGAGAACACCGTTCTAGACAGAGCACCAGGGAGAACACCGTTCTAGACAGAGCACCAGGGGAGAACACCGTTCTAGACAGAGCACCAGGGAGAACACCGTTCTAGACAGAGCATCAGGGAGAACACCGTTCTAGACAGAGCACCAGGGAGAAAACCGTTCTAGACAGAGCACCAGGGGAGAACACCATTCTAGACAGAGCACCAGGGAGAACACCATTCTAGACAGAGCATCAGGGGAAAACACCGTTCTAGACAGAGCACCTGGGAGAACACCATTCTAGACAGAGCATCAGGGAGAACACCATTCTAGACAGAGCATCAGGGGAAAACACCGTTCTAGACAGAGCACCTGGGAGAACACCATTCTAGACAGAGCATCAGGGAGAACACCATTCTAGACAGAGCACCAGGGAGAACACCGTTCTAGACAGAGCACCAGGGGAGAACACCGTTCTAGACAGAGCACCAGGGAGAACACCGTTCTAGACAGAGCACCAGGGAGAACACCGTTCTAGACAGAGCACCAGGGAGAACACCGTTCTAGACAGAGCACCAGGGGAACACCGTTCTAGACAGAGCACCAGGGAGAGCACCGTTCTAGACAGAGCACCAGGGAGAACACCGTTCTAGACAGAGCACCAGGGGAGAACACCGTTCTAGACAGAGCACCAGGGAGAGCACCGTTCTAAACAGAGCACCAGGGAGAGCACCGTTCTAGACAGAGCACCAGGGAGAACACCGTTCTAGACAGAGCACCAGGGAGAACACCATTCTAGACAGAGCACCAGGGGAAAACACCATTCTAGACAGAGCACCAGGGGAAAACACCATTCTAGACAGAGCACCAGGGAGGACACCGTTCTAGACAGAGCACCAGGGGAAAACACCATTCTAGACAGAGCACCATGGGAGAACACCATTCTAGACAGAGCACCATGGGAGAACACCATTCTAGACAGAGCACCAGGGGAGAACACCATTCTAGACAGAGCACCATGGGAGAACACCATTCTAGACAGAGCACCAGGGGAGAACACCATTCTAGACAGAGCACCAGGGGAGAACACCATTCTAGACAGAACACCTGGATAACACCATTCTAGACAGAACACCTGGATAACACCATTCTAGACAGAACACCTGGATAACACCATTCTAGACAGAACACCTGGATAACACCATTCTAGACAGAACACCTGGATAACACCATTCTAGACAGAGCACCAGGGGAGAACACCATTATAGACAGAGCACCAGGGAGAACACCGTTCTAGACAGAGCACCAGGGAGAACACCGTTCTAGACAGAGCACCAGGGAGAACACCATTCTAGACAGAGCACCAGGGAGAACACCGTTCTAGACAGAGCACCAGGGAGAACACCGTTCTAGACAGAGCACCATGGGAGAACACCATTCTAGACAGAGCACCAGGGGAGAACACCATTCTAGACAGAACACCTGGATAACACCATTCTAGACAGAACACCTGGATAACACCATTCTAGACAGAACACCTGGATAACACCATTCTAGACAGAGCACCAGGGGAGAACACCGTTCTAGACAGAGAACCTGGAGAGTTTACCCTCCTGTAGCTTATCAACCAGCTAGTTATTAGAATCAGGTGCACTAGATCAGGGTTTGAGAGAACATACAAGATGGTAACTCTCCAGGAGAGCCCTGTATCAGGACATACTGAGCCTGTTGATTCTATCTGGGTCCTGATTGGATCATCCTCATCGTGGTACTCCAGACCTCCGGGTCCTGATTGGATCATCCTCATCGTGGTACTCCAGACCTCCGGGTCCTGATTGGAGCATCCTCATGGTGGTACTCCAGACCTCCGTGTCCTGATTGGATCATCCTCATCGTGGTACTCCAGACCTCCGGGTCCTGATTGGAGCATCCTAGCCAGAGCAGTGTGCGGGTGTCTTCTTTTTATCTCAATGTTCATTTCTCTACCATAAGCCGTCTCCAATGTTTTTTTGTTGAGAATATGGCAGTACGTCCAACCGGCCTCACAACCGCAGACCACGTGTAACCACGCCAGCCCAGGACCTCCACATCCGGCTTCTTTACCAGTGGGATCGTCTGAGACCAGCCACCCAAACAGCTGATGAACCTGAGGAGTATTTCTGTCTGTAATTAAGCCCTTTTGTGGGAAAAAACTCATTCTGATTGGCTGGGCCTGGCTCTCAAGTGGGCGGACCTATAGCCGGAAGTTGTGCGTTGTTGTGATTCTGAATGGTCAGATAGCTAGCAACAATGACAAGCTGCCTTGTGGGTAATCATAGGTGGCTCGTTTCAGTTCGTTATATCTTGTTATTGTTACCATGTCTTGTTTCGAGGTGTTTTGACTGTCGTCATGTAACAATGTATTTGAGAGACAAAAATTGCTCATTTTGCAAATGTATTTATGTTTTCAATAAACATTTGGACACTAAATATAGTTTACATGTTGTCAACAATCCTAAGCCAACCACATCTGGTTTTCCCCCCGTAATTACACAAGCGTTTGGTTTGGTTGCTAAACTTCTCTAGCAACTATGCAAAAAGAATTAACGACTGGGTCGTGTCTGTAGCAACATGAACCAAATGGTGAAGGACCAAGGTTTTTTTGTACTGTACTTCAACAGCAGATGTACCGACATTGGATGGGTTGATTAGGAAAGAATGTGGTCCTAACACACACAGACACATGTACACACACACGCACACACATGTACACACCACACACGCACACACACCACACACACACACTCTCCAGTTTAACTGATTTAGCCATGATGATGACTGATTGTGTGTGCAGGGCCGTAGGACACAGAGGTGCAGATCTTTGGGATTTTTTTTGAAAATTATATATACACAAAAGTGTGTGGACACCCCTTCAAAAGGAGCAACAACGGCTCAACCGCGAATTGGTAGACCGCACAATCTCACAGAATGGGACCGCTAAGTGCTGATGATGCGCGTAGCATGTCAAATGGGTTTCCATGGCCGAGCAACCACACACAACCCTGTTCTCGGTTGCAAAACTCACTACCGAGTTCAAACTGCCTCTGGGAGCAACGTCAGCACAAGAACTGTTCGTCGGGAGATTCATGAAATGGGTTTCCATGGTCGAGCAGCCTCACACAACAACCCTAAAATCACTATGCGCAATGCCAAGCGTCTGGTGGAGGGGTGTAAAGCTCACCACCATTGGACTCTGAAGCAGTGGAAACGCGTTCTCTGGAGTGATGAATCACGCTTCACCATCTGGCAGTCGGACGGACGAATCTGGTGATGCCAGGAGACTCCTACCTGCACGAATGCATAGTGCCAACTGTAAAGTTTGGTGGAGGAGGATTAATGGTCTGGGGCTGTTTTTCATGGTTCGGGCTAAGCCTCATAGTTCTAGTGAAGGGAAATCTTAACGCTACAGCATACAATGATATTCTAGACGATTCTGTGCTTCCAACTTTGTGACAACAGTTTGAGGAAGGCCTGTTTCAGCATGGCAATGCCCCCTGTGCACAAAGCGAGGTCGCTACAGAAATTGTTTGTCGAGATCGGTGTGAAAGAACTTGACTGGCATGTACAGAGCCCTGACCTCGACCCCATCGAACACCTTTGGGATGATTTGGAACACCGTCTGCGAGCCAGGCCTAATCGCCCAACATCAGTGCCCGACCTCACTAATGCTCTTGTGGCTGAATGGAAGCAAGTCCCCGTGTTAATGTTCCAACATCTAGTGGAAAGCCTTCCCAGCAGCCCATGATTTTGGAATGAGGTGTTCAACGAGCAGGTGTCCACATACTTTTGATCATGAAGTTTTATTTATTTATATATACAGCTGAAGTCGGAAGTTCACAGGTTGGAGTCATTAAAACTCGTTTCTCATCCACTCCAAAAATGTCTTGTTAACAAACTATAGTTTTGGCAACTCGGTTAGGACATCTACTTTGTGCATGACACAAGTAATTTTTCCAACAATTGTTTACAGATTATTTCACTTATAATTTACTGTATCACAATTCCAGTGGGTCAGAAGTTTACATACACTAAGTTGACTGCCTTTAAACAGCTTGGAAAATTCCAGAAAATTGTCATAGATTTACAAGCTTCTGATAGGCTAATTGTCATCATTTGAGTCAATTGGAGGTGTACCTGTGGATGTATTTCAAGGCCTACCTTCAAACTCAGTGCCTCTTTGCTTGACATCATGGGAAAATCAAAAGACATCAGCCAAGACCTCAGAAAAAAATTGTACACCTCCACAAGTCTGGTTCATCCTTGGGATTAATTTCCAAACACCTGAAGGTACCACGTTCATCTGTACAAACAAGTATAAACACCATGGGACCACGCAGCCGTCATACCGCTCAGGAAGGAGACGTGTTCTGTCTCCTAGAGATGAATGTACTTCGGTGCGAAAAGTGCAAATCAGTCCTAGAACAGCAAAGGACCTTGTGAAGATGTTGGAGGAAACCGGTACAAAAGTATCTATATCCACAGTCAAACAAGTCCTATATCGACATAACCTGAAAGGCCGCTCAGCAAGGAAGAAGCCACTGCTCCAAAACCGCCATAAAAAGCCAGACTACGGTTTGCAACTGCACATGAGGACAAAGATCGTACTTTTTGGAGAAATGTCCTTTAGTCTGATGAAACAAAAATAGAACTGTTTGGCCATAATGACCATCGTTATGTTTGGAGGAAAAAGGGGGGATGCTTGCAAGCCGAAGAACACCATCCCAACCGTGAAGCACAGGGGTGGCAGCATCATGTTGTGGGGGTGCTTTTCTGCAGGAGAGACTGGTGCACTTCACAAAATAGATGGCATCATGAGGGAGGAAAATTATGTGGATATATTGAAGCAACATCAAGACATCAGTCAGGAAGTTAAAGCTTGGTCACAAATGGGTCTTCCAAATGGCCAATGACATCAAGCATACTGCCAAAGTTGTGGTAAAATGGCTTCAGGACAACAAAGTCAAGGTATTGGAGTGGCCATCAAAGCCCTGACCTCAAGCCTATAGAAAATGTGTGGGCAGAACATAAAAAGCGTGTGCGAGCAAGGAGGCCTACAAACCTATCTGTTACACCAGCTCTGTCAGGAGGAATGGGGCAAAATTTACCCAACTTATTGTGGGAAGCTTGTGGAAGGCTACCCGAAACGTTTGACCCAAGTTAAACAATTTAAAGGCAATGCTACCAAATACTAATTGAGTGTATATAAACTTCTGACCCACTAGGAATGTGATGAAAGAAATAAAATCTGAAATAAATCATTCTCTCTACAATTATTCTGACATTTCACATTCTTAAAGTGGTAATCGTAACTGACCTAAGACGGGGAAATTTTACTAGGATTAAATGCCGGGAATTGTGAAAAACTGAGTTTAAATGTATTTGGCTAAGGTGTATGTAAACTTCCGACTTCAACGGTATATAAAACAAACATAAACAATACACTACCGTTCAAAAGTTTGGGGTCACTTAGAAATGTCCTTGTTTTTGAAAGAAAAGCAATTTTTTTTGTCCATTTTTTAAAAATAACATCAAATTGATCAGAAATACAGTGTAGACGTTGTAGCTGGAAACTGCTGATTTTTTTTTTAAAAAAAAAAAGAGAGAAAAAATGGAATATCTACATAGGTGTACAGAGGCCCATTATCAGCAACCATCACTCCTGTGTTCCAATGGCACATTGTGTTAGCTAATCCAAGTTGATCATTTTAAAAGGCTAATTGATCATTCAAAAACACTTTTGCAATTATGTTAGCACAGCTGAAAACTGTTGTTCTGATTTAAGGAAGCAATAAAACTGGCCTTGTTTAGACTAGTTGAGTATCTGGAGCATCAGCATTTGTGGGTTCGATTTACAGGCTCAAAATGGCCAGAATCAAAGACCTTTCTTCTGAAACTCGTCAGTCTATTCTTGTTCTGAGAAATGAAGGCTATTCCATGTGAGAAATTGCCAAGAAACTGAAGATCTCGTACAACACTGTGTACTACTCCCTTCACGGAACAGCGCAAACTGGCTCTAACCAGAATAGAAAAAGTGGGAGGCCCCGGTGCACAACTGAGCAAGAGGACAAGTACATTAGTGTCTAGTTTGAGAAACAGACGCCTCACAAGTCCTCAACTGGCAGCTTCATTAAATGGTACCAGAGTGACCATCGGGTTCTTGGTCACCTGTCTGACCAAGGTCCTTCTCCCCGATTGCTCAGTTTGGCAATGCGGCCAGCTCTAGGAAGAGTCTTGTTCGTTCCAAACTTCTTCCATTTAAGAATGATGCAGGCCACTGTGTTCTTGGGGACCTTCAATGCTGCAGACATTTTTTTTGGTGCCCTTCCCCAGATCTCTGCCTTGACACAATCCTGTCTCTGAGCTCTACAGACAATTCCTTCAAGCTCTTGGCTTGATTTTTGCTCTGACATGCACTGTCAACTGTGGGACCTTATATAGACAGGTGTGTGTGCCTTTCCAAATCATGTCCAATCAATTGAATTGACCACAGGTGGAGTCCAATCAAGTTGTAGAAACATCTCAAGGATGATCAATGGAAACAGGATGCACCTGAGCTCAATTTCGAGTCTCATAGCAAAGGGTCTGAATACTGATGTAAATAAGGTATTTCTGTTTTTTATATTTAACTAATTTGCAAAAATGTCAACCTGTTTTCGCTTTGTCAGTATGAGGTATTGCGTGTAGATTGAGGGGGGAAAATTGTTCGAATAAGGCAGTCAAACGTGTCGCGTTAATTAGTCTTCTCCAAGCTCTGATGCTGCTGATGGTCATTACTAGCCTTCCAAACTAGCTAACTGCCTGGTACTCGGCACTCTATTGTCCCTCTAATCACTCTGACATCGATGCAAATGTATTTGAAAATCAATCTTTTTTTTAATAAAAAACTAAATTTGTATTACCTTTTATTTAACTAGGCAAGTCAGTTAAGAACAAATATTTTTTTTTATTTTTTACATTGACGGCCTACCGGGGAACAGTGGGTTGCCTGCCTTGTTCAGGGGCAGAACGACAGATTTTTTAGCTTGTTACCTCGGGGATTCGATCCAGCAGTTCTTGGCTACCTGCTGCCCCAAACACTTCATGAGAGCCCATGAGCTCATGTTGCTCAACATTTCAATAGGCGGGAGAAAACCGGGTGATGGCCTCTACTAAAAATAGGAGGGTCTGCTTTCTATAGACTAGGCCTACTAATATTTATTTTTCAACTTTATTTTTCAACTAATATTAAGCACATTAATAATCTTTACAATAGGAGTATAGCTTACCTGGCTGGCATAAAAATGAATCACGGGGAAAAGCGTCCTTCACTATTTAACTATTTAAGTGCATAGATGACGTGTATTTTTTAACCCCTACCCCTGTAGGGTGCATGATAATGATCCATTCTAAATCAAAACAAATTTCACACATATATTATTTAGTGTATGTAAAGACAAGATCAAATCATGAATAGTCAGATGGGTGACAATATTAGCCTATCACTTGTGAATTATATATCACTTGTGAATGATGCCCATACATAAGAAACCAATGCCTTTTTTTGGCGACTTTTTCGAATCATAGTCGCACACCTCATGTAGTCTCGCCCATAGTCCTATATGTTTTAATAAGGTTTGTATCACATCTAAAGTGGCCATATAACTAATTCAAAATGTCTGACAATTTTCTTTCCTTTACTTTACTTTAGATTTGTGTGTATTGTTGTAAAATTGTTATATAGTACTGTATTTCTTCATCAGCATCTTTATGCTTTCGTTAATAAAATAATGATTAAAAAAATACTCTTTCAAAAATGCAGATGTTTTAGTTGTGAATCCATAACGAATTACTATGGGAATAAATATCACTGAATTAAAGAAATATTGGAGCAAAGTTGTCTAATGAAGGTAAACAAATGGTTGCTTACTGGAAAATACTCTTTCAAACACACACACGGTCACGTTGTACAGCGCCATTAACACCGTTATTAGCACCGTTATTAGCAGGGCTATTAGCAGGGCAATAGACTTGCCTAGGAGGAGGGTAGGGGGAGAATTCTATCGTCAAATGTATTTCTTAGTTAGGTTGGCTGTATCACAAACTGCCCTGATTGGTTGCAATTTCAGTTTAATCCACCAGAAAAGTCAGAACTAAATAATACAACAAATACTAATTGATTTTTTTTGAAAATGTAAAAACTTAATCAATTGGAACCTTGAACATATGGAAGGGTAAAAAAGTGTTATTGTTATTAACAATAGGCATCGCTACAGTCCCTGGTTCGAATCCAGGCTGTATCACATCCGACCGTGATTGGGAGTCCCATAGGAAGGGTTTGGATCTCCTTGTCTAAAAAAATAGGCAAAGTGGACTTATGGTTTCTCTCCCACTTAAAAACAGCAATACATATTTTGGCCTTTATTCAGATTACAATCAAATATCGTTATATATAGCCTACCTGCTGTGGTCAACTATTTCAGCACCGTTTCGCGCTGCTCTGAGACAAGCATGGAGAAACTAAAATGTTCAATTATATTCTATATTCTAAAATATATATATATATTTGTTGACTGAATATAATCAAGTGATGTCTGCTAAATAATCAAGTTGATGGCGCAGTCATAGAGCCTCGCCACCTTCATAAAGCTGAGTGACTCACTCATTCATGGCTTTGGATCAAAATATATAAGTAGCAACGTTCTTTCTGATTTAATCTTTCAATAAAGAAATGTTTTGGTTATCCTGACCTGGACACCATGTATAATTTGGCTTTTAGTCAATTAGCATAAATTCTCTGAGATCCTCCCCAAAAAATATTTCAAAATAATGTTGTCAGGAATGTTTAATCTTATCTGTTTCTAACTACAGACACAAGAACAATCTTCTGGTGCTTTTTGAGGTGGAATGACTCTGGTAACCTAGCTGTAATGACTGACTGCCACCCAGAGAGGGCGCCACTACACCACAAAACACAGATATTCCTTTCTCTCTGCCACTATATTACCAGAGACCTTGGTTATAAGGGTAATGTGGATGTATCCTAGAGGTTTGGGTTAACTGTGATAACATCAGAGTTCTGTTGTTAATGTGACTCTGCAATAAACTAGTGTCCTGTCCAGGGGGGGGGGGGTGGTACATCAAGCTGCCTCACTACAGAAACAGGAGATAGACTAGTGTCCTGTCCAGGGGGTGTCCTGGTACATCAAGCTGTCTCACTACAGTAACAGGAGATAGACTAGTGTCCTGTCCAGGGGGGGGGGGGGGGGGGGGGGGTGGTACATCAAGCTGCCTCACTACAGAAACAGGAGATAGACTAGTGTCCTGTCCAGGGGGTGTCCTGGTACATCAAGCTGTCTCACTACAGTAACAGGAAATAGACTAGTGTCCTGTCCGGGGGGGGGGGGAATGGTACATCAAGCTGTCTCACTACAGAAACAGGAGATAGACTAGTGTCCTGTCCAGGGCGTGTCCTGGTACATCAAACTGTCTCTCTACAGAAACAGGAGGTGGGATCCTTTTGCACAAGCTTCTTAATGAACACGTGCGTGTGTGCGTGTGTGCGTGTGTGTGTGTGTGTGTGTGTGTGTGTGTGTGTGTAGATGCTGCAGGACTGTGCGAAGGCTCGGCGGGAGTTGGATCTTCACTGCAGGGCGTCGCCCTGTCCCACCATCGTACGCATCGTGGACCTCTATGAAAACCTCCACCAGGGCAAGAAAGTTCTCCTCATAGTCATGGAGTGGTGGGTGCCTACGCTACGCTGCCCACGTTCGAATAATACACACGTGTGGGACACACACAAAAAGAGAGGATTGTGTGGGAAATTGGGGAGACAGTGGTTATATGGTTTGGAGATGCCGTAGACCTAATACAGACACAATCACGTCTGTTCTACGAAATATATTCCCAATTTAATTGTTTTTTCCTCAAATATGTTTATTTTTCTCTATTTTTGCACAACTGACGTGCATAATTGTTGCCGACACTAAGATATTCATATTAAGGGAATTAAATGGTCTATAAGGCACACCAAAGCAGCCTCAACTCAGACAGCTGTGTGTAGTCTACTGTATCACTCAGACAGCTGTGTGTAGTCTGCTGTATCACCCAGACAGCTGTGTGTAGTCTACTGTATCACCCAGACAGCTGTGTGTAGTCTACTGTATCACCCAGACAGCTGTGTGTAGTCTACTGTATCACCCAGACAGCTGTGTGTAGTCTACTGTATCACCCAGACAGCTGTGTGTAGTCTACTGTATCACCCAGACAGCTGTGTGTAGTCTACTGTATCACTGACAGCTGTGTGTAGTCTACTGTATCACCCAGACAGCTGTGTGTAGTCTACTGTATCACCCAGACAGCTGTGTGTAGTCTACTGTATCACACAGACAGCTGTGTGTAGTCTACTGTATCACCCGGACAGCTGTGTGTAGTCTGCTGTATCACCCAGACAGCTGTGTGTAGTCTACTGTATCACCCAGACAGCTGTGTGTAGTCTACTGTATCACACAGACAGCTGTGTGTAGTCTACTGTATCACCCAGACAGCTGTGTGTAGTCTACTGTATCACCCAGACAGCTGTGTGTAGTCTACTGTATCACTGACAGCTGTGTGTAGTCTACTGTATCACTGACAGCTGTGTGTAGTCTACTGTATCACTGACAGCTGTGTGTAGTCTACTGTATCACCCAGTCAGCTGTGTGTAGTCTACTGTATCACCCAGACAGCTGTGTGTAGTCTACTGTATCACACAGACAGCTGTGTGTAGTCTACTGTATCACCCAGACAGCTGTGTGTAGTCTACTGTATCACTGACAGCTGTGTGTAGTCTACTGTATCACTGACAGCTGTGTGTAGTCTACTGTATCACTGACAGCTGTGTGTAGTCTACTGTATCACCCAGTCAGCTGTGTGTAGTCTACTGTATCACCCAGACAGCTGTGTGTAGTCTACTGTATCACCCAGACAGCTGTGTGTAGTCTACTGTATCACCCAGACAGCTGTGTGTAGTCTACTGTATCACTGACAGCTGTGTGTAGTCTACTGTATCACCCAGACAGCTGTGTGTAGTCTACTGTATCACCCAGACAGCTGTGTGTAGTCTACTGTATCACTGACAGCTGTGTGTAGTCTACTGTATCACCCAGACAGCTGTGTGTAGTCTACTGTATCACTGACAGCTGTGTGTAGTCTACTGTATCACCCGGACAGCTGTGTGTAGGCTACTGTGTCACAGATTTTTTTTTTCTTGTATAAGAGCCGTAGGAGGGAACGTTGTATAGAGCCGTAGGAGGGAACGTTGTATAGAGCCGTAGGAGGGAACGTTGTATAAGAGCCGTAGGAGGGAACGTTGTATAGAGCCGTAGGAGGGAACGTTGTATAGAGCCGTAGGAGGGAACGTTGTATAGAGCCGTAGGAGGGAACGTTGTATAAGAGCCGTAGGAGGGAACGTTGTATAAGAGCCGTAGGAGGGAACGTTGTATAAGAGCCGTAGGAGGGAACGTTGTATAAGAGCCGTAGGAGGGAACGTTGTATAGAGCCGTAGGAGGGAACGTTGTAGAATAATTAGTGACGACATCAAAACTATGAAATAACACATATGGAATCATGTAGTAACCAAAAAAGTGTTAAAAAATATACATAGATTTCAGGTTCTTCAAAGTAGCCACCCTGTGCCTTGATGACAGCTTTGCACTCTTACATGATTCCATGTGTTATTTCATAGTTTTGATGTCTCCGCTGTTATTTTACAATGTAGAAAATAGTAAAGAAAAATAAAGAAAAACCCTTGAAAGAGTTGGTGAGTTAAAACATTTGACTGGTACTAAATATGAAAAGTTTTATTTGGCCTTACTGATACAAACCCATGGAATAACAAGTGTCTGTCCTATATCTGAGAGATATAAGAGATCAGGAAACATAATTTCTCTAGTCATTCAATTGTGTGTGGCATCGCTTTACAAATGCAGTTTACAACCAGTTTAAAACTTGTAAACTGCAATACTTTGTAATAGAAACACACAAAAAATAATTTATATTTTATTTTTTATATTCATATTTATAATAATCCGGATGTTGTGTCTAAAAGTGGAG